>NC_059121.1:20891028-21181028 GCF_020740685.1 Jaculus jaculus | reverse complement strand
GTTCCGGCCATTGTCAGGGTTTCCTACCTCAGCACAGAGCGGTCTGCGGCGCACCAAGCCCGGCCTGCCCTCGTTCACTAGTCTCCTCCTGTGCTTGTCTTACTAAAAATAACGGCAGCGACCGTTAACTTCCTGCGACTGGGACACCAGGTGCGCTCTGCAGCTTGTCTCCTTTCAACCTTAACCATTGTGTAGAGCTGAGTTAGGTTTCCGTGGTGTAAGTGAGAAAACCAGGACCCAGCGCCCCCTAGTGTTTAGGGAGGTCTGTGCATGGGCTGCAGAACAGCGCTCTAAAACCTGGCAGTCACCTTTTGTGCTGCCTTTCTGCTCTTTTAAAATTACAAGATACGGGCCAGAGATACTTGCCTGTGAAGCCTGAGGACTCCGGTTCGAGGCTCGATTCCCCAGGACCCACGTTAGCCAGATGCACAGGGGGCCACATGCCTCTGGAGTTTGTTTACAGTGGCTGGAGACCCTGGCACACCCATTCTCTCTTTCTCTCTCTCTCTCTTTGTTGCGCTCAAATAAATAAATAAAAATAAAATATTTAAAAATTACAAGATAGGACTGGAGAGATGGCTTAGCGGTTAAGTGCTTGCCTGTGAAGCCTAAGGACACCGGTTCAAAGCTCAATTCCCCAGGACCCACGTTAGCCAGATGCACAAGGTGGCATATGTGTCTGGAGTTCGTTTGCAGTGGCTGGAGGCCCTGGCACGCCCATTCTCGCTCTCTGTCTCTTTCTCTGTCTCCCTTTTTCTCTCTCTGTCTTGTTACTCTCAGATAAATAAAAATAAACCAAAACATGTTTTTAATTATAAGATAAGGGGCTGGGGAGCAATAGTTCAGTGGTCAAAGTTGCTTGCTGGGCTAGAGAGATGGCTTAGCAGTTAAGGCATTTGCCTGTGAAGACCAAAGACCCAGGTTCGATTCCCTAGGACCCACATAAGCCAGATGCACAAGGTGTCTGGAGTTTGTTTACAGTGGCTGAAGGCCCTAGTGCATCCATTCTCTCTCCCTCCCTTTCTCTTATCTGCCCCTTTCTCTCTCTCAAATAAATAAATATTTTTTAAAAACCTGCTTGCTTGCAAAGCCTGCAGGTCTAGGTTCAGCTCTCCAGCCACCTACATAAAGCCTGGTACAAGTGTCTGGTGTTCTGTTCACAGTGACATAAGAGCCTGGTATACTCACATACACACATGTACGCATGTGCGCACACATGTGCAAATAAATAATTTTTTTTAAGAATGACACGATAAGTTTAAGCTGCATCGGAAGTTGGATTATCATGTTTTGAAAATTGTTCATTTCCTTGCCTTAGCTTTTAGCCATTCTTCCTCACATTGTCTATGAAGGAAGTAAAAAAAAAAAAAAGAAGTAAAAAAGAAAAAAAAACCAAGTCTAGTGATGACTGTAAATTGTCTGTTTTGGTCTTCCAAAAATTCAGGAAGAATCAGTAAAGTATTCTAACTTTGTTGTTGTTATTGTTATGTAAAATTCTTATAAAATAAAGCAAGCTGTTCATTGTCAGGCAAGAAAATGGGCTGTAGGCTGTAAACATGGTTACGGCTCCTTTCTGCACACATTGTCTTTTTTTCTTGCGGGTGTGCTTGTACTGGGGGCTTGCCCAAACGTTGGCTCACACAGGCATTGTTCCTGTGTCAGAACTGGTGGGAATCATTCAGAAAGCCAGGTGGGGAGGGAAGGAGGGACAACTCCAGACCTGTTGCCCGGCTCCTACCCTCGTGACCTGCGCCTATTCCCCGGGGCTTTCCTAGCTACCCCAGGCATTCTGAAAATGCATTGCCCCGCACGCTAGCTGGAGTTGGTAGATAGAGCTCTTTATTAATGGGCGTCAGTGGGGAAAGCAAGCTGGTTTTCCATTTCCAGAGACTTTTAAGTTTAAGCTTATTTCAGACGTCAGCATCATTGAGATGGTGTGTTTTAATTGTGGGTCAGGCCGGTGAACTAGTTTGAAGACAGTGTCTAAGGCTGACCTCCGGTATAGAGTTCTGCCTACACGGAGGTCAGCTCACATGCTCCCTTACTGAGGCTTGTTCTCCACTGGTGAAATAGGGTGACAAGCGTGCCTGCCTTCCTGGCAAGGGTGGGGCCTGCATTTGGTGTTCAGCGGGCATCTTCTTTGATAACTAAAAGAGCTTAGGGACTCTGAGGGAAGTCGGTGATCTGCCTTCCCCAGCAAAGGAGATTATCTTCGAGTTTAACTGTAGGGCCCTCAGATAAAACTGAAATCTTTGGGGGAAGATAAATATCTCTGCCCTTAACTGTGTCTCTGACATGGCATTATTTTGTTTCCTTCACTGATAACACTGTTTGACATCCCAAAAGTATAACATATGAGCTACATCAATCTGTGGATTGGCATACTGCTGTGTGTATGCTGTTGTGCCAGGAACTGTGCCAGGGGTACCAAGTCAAAGCTGGAGCTGGGGAGGCCTCCACAGCTCAGTTCTTACAGCCCGTAGCTTATGATTGATTGTCAGAAGCTAGTTTCCTGAAGAACTCTTGGGGAAGACTGCAGCATAGTGCCAGGCGCTCTTAGGACGTGATGATGGTCCTGGATTACAAGGCAGTTGTGAGGACACCTTGATGACTGAAATCAGCTAGCGGAAGATGGGCCTGATTTTATATCAGACCACACTTGTCACAGTTCACCACCAGGGTTAAAGTTTCGTGGCCACTAATGCGATTCTCTCCAGCAATGATGCCCTTGCTCATCGGAGCTGTGGGTTGCTCAGAACCTGGCATGGGGATTGATTTTTGGTGAAATGAATGAGTGGTCCCGATTGGCAAACACATTACCTCGATGGGTGGGCCCAGGCTCAGGTCTGTAACTCTGAAAGGGCAACAGGGAACTCATCTGCTCCCATTCTTCCCAGGCCAGCATTTCCTGGAAGACAGCAGAGAGGACCCCTACCGAGGGACCTGGGGCTTTGCCAAGTAGGAGACCGGGCCAGGCAGGGAAGGGAACTCTCCCAAAGAGCAGATGGTCGGCAGCGTCAGAGCCACTGGACGAGGGCCACAGAGGGCACTGATGACACCCCAAGAGATAGGAGCGAATGGAGGGCTGGGGCAGGGAGCCCCTGTACTTCACAGAGGGACAGAGCCAGGGGCAGGGGAGGGGGTCGCAGGCTAGTTCCAGAGGAGCCTGGGGAGGAGGAGTCAGGAGAGGGGTCCTAAGCAGATGGGGTCCTAAGCAGATGGTTGGCAAAGACTGAGCATTGGGGTTGGGGAGGGAGGAGAAGAGGTTGGTTTCTGTTTTAAGACAGCAAGGGGGAGGATTCTTACAGTCTATCGAGAGAAAGCAAGGAAGAGGTTTTGCTTTGTTAAAGTGGCAGGCTTTTCTTTAACATTCCCCAAGGAGGAAGCCTGAGAAGACTGATGGTCCATAGGAAGCTAGTCTGCTGGAAAGCTGGCCGTAGGGATAAAATATGAAATCTGCACATCGACGTACTCTGTGTTTAAATGAACACATTTATGGTGTAGCAAAATCCATGCTCAATAGGGCTGAAGAGATGGCTCCGTGGTTTAAGGTACTTGCTTTCAAAGCCTGACCTCCCAGGTTTGATTCCCCACTACCCATGTAAAGACAGATGCCCGAAGTGGTGCATGTTTCTGGAGTCCATTTGCAGGGGCAACAGCCCTGGTGTGTGCTCGCTCGTTCTCTCTCTCTCTCTCTCTCTCTCTCTCTTGCTCTCATACTCACTCTCACTCTCTCTCTGCTTGCAAATAGTATGATATAAGGGCTGGAGGGATGGCTTAGCGGTTAAGGTGCTTGCCTGCAAAGTCAAAGAACCTCGGTTCAATTCCCCAGTACCCACATAAACCAGATGCACAAGGTGGTGCATGCATCTGATGTTCATTTGCATTGTCTGGAAGCTCTGGCATGCCTATTCTGTCTCTCTCTCTCTCTCCCCCTCTCTTATATAAATAAATAAAAATATTTAAAAATAATGAGATTTAAAAAATACATGTGCTCAACAAATTTATTGAAAAGTGGCTGTGTGCCAGGTACTAGGACTATAGCAGTGAATCAGCGCAAATTCCTTCTCTCCATCCTAACAACAACAAAAAAAAAAAAAACGGTCATGCATATGCCCAGAATCCCTGGCCTATCCACGTGATTTTTTTCCGTGGACTTGGGTTAGAGTGATATGAACACTTTTGAAGTGACCATCTCCTAACACAGTTTGTTCAGCAGATTGCCTTGTGTGTGATCCTCATTGTCCTTTCCAGTTATCTCACAGCGATAACTGTCTCTCTCTACATACGTGCTGACCTGCTCAGCGTGTCTACAACAAAAATAGCATGATACCAACACAAATCAGACATGAGGACCCAGAAATAAACCCATACAGATAGAGTCACCGGATTCTCCACAAAGATGCCAGAAGCGTCTACTGGAAAAAAGACAGCCTCTTCAACAAAGGGTGCTGTGAAAACTAGCCACATGGTACAAGAATGAAGCTAGACACCTATCTTTCACCCTGTACAATGACCACTCTGAAGTCAGTCAGAAGACTTTAATGGAGGACTGGAAACTGCTAGAGAAAACACTTTTAAGATATCAACAGGGCTGGAGAGATGGCTTAGCAGTTAAGCACTTGCCTGTGAAGCCTAACGACCCCGGTTCAAGGCTTGATTCCCCAGGACCCACGTTTGCCAGATGCACAAGGGGGCACATGCATCTGGAGTTCATTTGCAGTAGCTGGAAACCCTGGCACGCCCATTCTGTCTTTCTCTCTCTCTCTCCCTCCCTCTCTTTTTCTCTCTTTCTCTGTCCCTCTTCCTCTCTCCCTCTTTCTCTGTCACTTTCAAATAAATAAACAAAAATATATTTTTTAAAAAGATAATAGAGTAGGCAAGGACTTTCTGAGTACGACTCCAAAGCCTAGGAAATGAAAGAATTAAAAAGCTCTGCATGGCAACTTGAAGAGACAACCTACAGAGTGGAAGAAAATCTTTGCAGTCACTCACCTGACAGGCAGTTACTATCCAATCCCTATAAAGAACTCCTGGGTGGATTCCAGAGGATGAACGTCTGAATACACAGATTCACATTATGTGAAGCACTGTGTCTATCAGCAGATGATCGGGTGAAGAAAACGTGATTTATATACACAGTGGAGTTGTATTTAGCCATAAAGAATGAACTTGTGTAATTTGCAGGAAAATGGATGGAACTGGAAATTACGTTAGGCAAAATAAGACAGATCCAGGCAGATGTGACATATTTTATCTCAAAGATGGAATCTAGATTTGTTTATTTGTTTGTGGAGGTAGGGTCTCAGTCTAGCTCAGGCGGACCTGGAATTCACTCTGTAGTCTCAGGGTGGCCTCAAACTCAAAACTCACGGCAGTCCTCCTACCTCTGTCTCCTGAGTGCTGGGATTAAAGGGGTGCGCCACCACACCTGGCTTTTAGATTTTGTTTTTTAAGAACATGGGAGAAGAAGAGAGCCCTTCTGAGAAGAGGAGAGGGATTGGGGCAGAGGAGCCAAGAGAAAGAAATAGGTTAAATGATCAAAGTATATTATTCACATGTATGAAAATGTCATAATAGAGTTCATTTTATACAGTTGATATATGCTAAGTCAAACTTTAAAAATAACTATTATTCTTAGACTGTAGATTCAAATGCACCCTGCCAGCTGACTGCACCCCCTGCTTCTAACTAGGAGAATCCAGGTCTGAGGAACTCCAGATACTTTTTCCCTGGACCCACCCACCGAGTGACCTTCTGAGTCAGCTCACCTCCTCCTCTCAGGGTGCTCGTACGGTGGTGCAGAGTCACCGCTTCTGCTTCTGCCCGTTCCCTGGAGGCCCCAAAGCTTGGGGTGCCGTGGGAGGACATCTTCAAGGCCCTGTTCCCACTAACCACCAGAAAACCCCAAGTGACCAGCTACGCCACGTACATGCTTGCCAAAGCTATGCAGGCGTCTTTTTCAGCAGAATGTTAAGTGATCTAGACTTGTGGTCTTCGCTTCTTGAATGATCACGTCTCAGTGCCTTCCTGCGCATGAAATCTGTCTCTTCAAACCTCAGCGCTGGGGTCCGAATCCCCCTCTCTTCCTGCAATCTCCCCAGGACTTGTGCCAGGACCCAGGTTCCACGGAGGCCTCCGCGGAGCTTGTCCACATCTCCCAGCAGTTTGGGTTAGGGGCCCCTGTGGGAAGGCCAGTGCCACCCCACGACCTGCCCTGTGTGGATCCCAGGCCCATCAGCCGCTGTGCCACAGTGAACCATGGCAGGACAAGCCTTTCCCCCACGTAGAACGTCACTCGGGGAGAAGGAGCCGTCCATCCGCTTACTGAGGGCCGTGCTTGCGCCCAGCTTTCTGCTCGGCCAAGGCCCGTTCAGTTAAGACCCATTGCTGTCCTCAACGATCTCACAGTCAGGTGCTGGAAACAGGCAGGCAAGAGGCCATCCTAACAGTGCTGTTTGCCAAGCCTGTGTTGGGTTCCAGGGGCCCTAGCGGTGAGGGAACTGAAGGCCGCGCCAGGGACATCCTCACCAAGCAGTGGGGTGACCCTAGAGTGGGTGCGATGGGGCGGAACTTACAGGCTACTGAGGCCAGCTGGTGTGCCTAAACCTGGGCACATTGAGGGGCATGCGTGTGGCTTTGCTGTTTCTAGGATGCCAGGCAAACTGGCAACTTTATCTTCCTGTATCAGTTTTAAATTTTTGAGGGTTGCAACTTTGGTCCACTGCCAGCAAAAGCAGTAGTGAACTGAGTCACAGGTATGTTCAGTTAAGGGATGGTGAATACGCCCGGAGCAGCTGTTCCGTGTCAGGTTGAACGTTACAGTTTTTGTATCACAAACACAGTTCTTCCCACCTCCACTCAGATGACTTTTGTGTCCGAAATCATTAAGACTAGAAGATGGGGCTGGAGAGATGTCTTAGTGGTTAAAGGCATTTGTCTGTGAAGCCAAAGGACCCAGGTTTGATTTCCCAGGACCCACATTAGCCAGATGCACAAGGGGCACATGCCTCTTGAGTTCATTTGCAGTGACTGGAGGCCCTGGCATGCCCATTTTCTCTCTCTCTCTCCTTGAAAATAAATAAATAAAATTTCTTTGAAAGATTAGAAGATGGTAACCGTGAAAGTCGTAAGAGTATGCACCTGCTGTGAGTCAGAAATGAGCAGTGAGAAGTGCGGGCTGGAGTGGAAGGAAGCCAGTGTGTTTATGAACAGTTCCACCAAAGCAAGAAGACAGTGTTTGCCGGGCGTGGTGGCGCATGCCTTTAATCCCAGCACTTGGGAGGCAGAGGTAGGAGGATTGCCATGAGTTCGAGGCCACCCTGACTCCATAGTGAATTCCAGGTCAGCCTGAGCTATAGTGAGACCCTATCCCAAAAAAACAAAAAAAAAAAAAAAAAAAAAAAAGAAGACAGTGTTTTCAGCTTCGCTGCGGGCAGGTTGTCACAGCCATTGTGACTTCTGTGTTAAGTGATTGGTGGGCAGGCGTCTATGCCATTGGCGGCCTTAGTTGCAATCTTAAAAGGAATGCCACCTACTGGATAGTTTTTCTTCTATACTTTTCACTTCTTTCTGTATGTAATCTTGTGTGTCTCCAGCTGGTACTGTGCTTAACTCCATTCGGGACTTGTGCAGGCATTCCATCTTCTGGTAGGCTGACCCAGTATTCCATTTTAATAGTAAATTGTAATTTCAGTTTAGCTGGTATGAACAGAGTGGTGATACACACGTGTCATCCCAGCACTTGGGAAGTGGAGGCAGGAGGATCAGGAGTTCTTGGCCATCCTCAGCTACATAAGTGAGTTTGAGGCCATCCTGGGGTACATGTGACTTTGTCTCAGAAAACTGAAAGTTACAAAGATAAGGCATGATTTCTGTGGCCTGGCACATTTTTAGTAATGTTATCTCCAATTCTGAGCAGAGCAGGCCAAACCGTGTGGCTCCCCAGAACCTGCCCTTCCTAGGAAGGAGGATGTCTCAGTGAGGTTCGCGTTGCTGGTAGAAATCACTCAACCAAGAGCAGCCTGTGGGGGAAAAGAGGTTTATTTTGGCTTACAGGCTTGAGGGGAAGCTCCATGATAGCAGGGAAAACGATGGCATGAGCAGAGGGTGGTCATCATACCCTGGCTAATATCTGGTGGACCATAGCAACAGGAGTGTGTGCCAAACACCGGCATGGGGAGACTGGCTGTGGCGCCCATAAGCCCGCCCCCAACAATACACTCCCTACTGGGGACATTAATTCCCAAATCTCCATCAGCTGGGAATGTAGCATTCAGAACACCTAAGTTTATGGGGGACACTTGAGTCAAACCACCACAGAAGAGTACAGCCGGGGGGCTCGAGCGTGCCTCCCCTCCCCCTCCACGCCACTGCTCCGTGTCCCCATTCACTGCACTTAGACGTGGAAGATGGAAGAGAAGCCTGTGATGCAATCATTTCCTTAAAAGACTTAAACAATAATGTTTTAATATAAAACAATCTTAAAACCTGTGCTTTGTGCTCAATACTTTTTTGAATGTTCTTTTTAACAGTTGTTTGATTTTCCTGATACAGCTTTGATAGAGATATGTACAGGTCATTTTCACCCTTCATAGAAATTAATTTGACTTGCTTTTATAGTAGTATCAGTAATGAGTCTGATAGTTGATAGCTGGTTTACAGCATGGCCTGTGGATCCACATAGCTACCACGTGCACGATGGTGCTGGGGAAGGATTTTTCACTTGTCAAAGCACTGGCAGCCACTAGATTTTGAAGTGCAAGAGAGATACCAATCAACTGTTGGGAATTAGTGTCCACATATAACAATTAAAGGGTGTTTGTGGTTCCACTAAACTCTCTAGATATTTAAGTATTTTATTTATTTATTTGAGAGAAAGAGAATGGGTACACCAGGGCCTCTAACCACTGCAGATGAACTCCAGACGAATGTACCACCATGTGCATCTGGTTTTATGTGGGTTCTGGGGAATTGAACCTGGGTCCTTAGGCTTTGCAGGCAACACCTTAACCACTAAGCCATCTCTCCAGCTCACTTCCATATTTTTTGATGTTGTCTCCCTAATAGGAAAGGAGCATCAAATACAAGCCAGTGTTCCCACTGAGCAGCTCTGTACCCCCACTACCCCAGGCCCTCAGAGGCAGCCTGTTAAGTGGGTCACGGCAATAGAAACTAATCCAATTTTAGTGGTTTGGGTGGCTATTGTCCCATCAGAACCTCTGGCAGCCCCCGGCATCCCACAGAACTTCCTCAAGACCCACCCCAGTGTGGGTCCCACTGGTGAAGGTTGGTGAACAGCTGCATGGTTCCATCCCGCCTTCTCCGGGAGCTCTACCTCCTTGGCCATCGTCGGTGCCTCCTTGAGCTCTGCTGGTCCTGCTGCCCACGAGTGGCCAGTGACAGCACTGTCAGTACCCAGGACACGTAACTGTCCTGCCGTTGCAATGACATGAGAACTCTCTCTGGGACTCTTTTTAGGAACTCATATTTAAGGGCTTTCTTGCAATATACACAAGTTTTTAAGGAAAATGGGTCATCGTGGTGGGTTTTGTTTTGCTCATAGTTTGTCTTACCCCAGACCTAAGTCCTTGGCAGAGAGTGAATGGAGGAGGCCAGGAGTCAGTAAGTCTGTGGGGAGCTGCGTCCTCAGCCAGCGAGTGGATCAGGCCAAGTTCCAGTGTCTGAGGGTCACTTCTCTTAGGCTCAACTGAGATCCGGAAGCTACCTGGTCTTGCTGGCTCACTGCTAAATGATCCCCCTGACTACCATGTTTTGAATTTTAGGGCCCTTAAGTGTAATGAAGACATGCTGGATTTGTTTGTTTGTTTGTTTTTTGAGGTAGGGTCTCACTCTGGTCCAGGCTGACCTGGAATTAACTCTGTCATCTCAGGGTGGCCTTGAACTCATGGCAATCCTCCTACCTCTGCCTCCCGAGTGGTGGGATTAAAGGCGTGCACTACCACGCCTGGCTTTGGATTTTTTTTTTTTTTTATTTGAGAGTGACAGACACACAGAGAGAAAGACAGATAGAGGGAGAGAGAGAGAATGGGCGCACCAGGGCTTCCAGCCTCTGCAGACGAACTCCAGACGCGTGCGCACCCTTGTGCATCTGGCTAACGTGGGACCTGGGGAACCGAGCCTCGAACCGGGGTCCTTAGGCTTCACAGGCAAGCGCTTAACCGCTAAGCCATCTCTCCAGCCCTGGATTTTTTTTTTTTTTTTAATAGCTTAAGGAGTTGAAGGATGTGTAGAGAAGATCCAGTACAAATGTGTGTGTTCATGTGGTGCCCATGCGTGTGTGATGGGTGTCTTCCATGGTCACTCTACCTTGTTTTCTGAGGCATCGTCTCTCACATGAACCCAGGACTTGCCAGTTTGCCTAGCCAGCTTGTCCTGGAGAGTCACCAGTTGAGCCATGCCCACCCTGCACCTCAGATTCCTGGCAGTCTATCCCAGGGAACACCTCTCCATCAGAGGTGTCTTGCCAAAAATGATTTCTGCGCCCAGTAATTATGAAGGACGCCACGTGTCTCGTCCCATGGAGACTCCTGATGCGCCGGGCTCAAGCAAGCCCGGCTGCCTGCGTTCTGGCTCGTGTAGCGTCACACAGCGATCGGCACGATAGAAGATGACTTCTGTGACCCGTGAACCGTGCGTCTTCTGTGTGGAGACTACGGTCTTCCATGCTTCCCTGGCCACACGCGTTTACAGTTGTCTGAGTGCCACCTCCTCCCGATTGATCACCCCTCCCACGGGTAGGCGCAATGGAGTGGGGTCCTGCTGCCGCTCGGGAGGTGGTCCTGCTGCTGGCTTCGCGTGTTCCTCCCAGCCAGGCCCGTCTGCCGTCTGCTCACCGCGGCGAACTCTCTTGCTTCGCCCTGCTCATTTCAGCAGCATCATTCTAGCAAAGACCGTGCAAGAGTTCTCATGCACAGTATCTTTATTCTCCATTAATTTCAGAGCACTGAAGCCAAATAAAGGATCTTATTACCACAGAAAGTATTCCCTCAAATGTTATATATTTAGCCCTTTTAGTTTTTCTTTTCCCAGTTCCTAAAATACGGGACAGGAATATGTGTAGCGACAAATAGCTTTCCCCGCCAGTAGCCATGCCTGGTTAACCTCTCAGGAGAACGCACGCCCATTTGGAGAACGTTTCAGAAAGAAAGAGTGGGGGGAAGGGGAAGAGAGAGAAAGGGAGGAGTGAGGGAAAGGAGGGAGGGAGGGAGGGAAGGGCTACACATTCTACCCTACACTAGCTTGAGATCTTTCTGGCACACAGCAGCACAGTGAAAGAGTAGCCACCTTCCTGTGATGTGCCCACACTGTCTCTCAGCTGTTGTGCCAGTGCCCCCAGGGAGAAGGTCACTTTGCCCACGCTGTGCCATAGCTCTATGCCAGTGCGCCTGGGTGGAAGGCCACCTTCCTGTGACATGCCCACACTGTCACAACTCTGCCAGGGCCCCCAGAGAGAAGATCACTTTCCTCTGAAATGCCCACGCTACGCCACAGCTGTGTGCCAGTGCTCCGGGTGGCAGAGCGCCTTGCAGAGACTATCAAAAAGAAGACACCGGCTTTTGTTGGAAAGAAACACTCAAGTAGTGGAACCATATTACCCACAAGAAGCCTCAGAGAACACGGGGCCAGGAAGATGCTTTCATGAACCTGACATCTGTTCCGAATTCCGGAAGACAGGATGGGGAGGGAACGTAAGAAAATTGGAAGTTCTCTCACTAAGGTGGTTACTTTGGTGTGTGAGGTAAGGGTCACTGAGAAATATTTAGCTCGCCAGCAAGGACAGCTAGTGACTGCGCCCTTAGTTCACCCTGTCTGTTCCTAGGGGTGGGAATAGCATGCCTTCCTGTCACCCAAGTTTTCATCCATTTCATACGATGACAAATCTTAACAAATCACCACTCATATTTCTGTCCATTTTCTATTCGTCAGCATCATTACCTGAAACCTTAGTTCACGGTTCGTGGCGTCAGCAGATTTTATTGAACTTGAGTTGAGGTCACTTTCGCTGGAGCCTCGGAGGAGCTGGTAACCTGAAAAACCGCCCTTCCCTCCTGCTTTGGTAACATAATCTTATCTTAGATTGCTAGTCTCAAAGCTGCCTCTTCCTCACCAGCCTAACTTGATTAGTAACTTTACTTGTCTTACCTTTTATAGTATTCTTTCAAATTCTTTTCAGTTTTAATAGTCATCACATTTTTTTTTTTTACATATTCTTAATTTTCTCTTCCCCGACTCCAAGGGCTGTTACTTGATTTGTGTGCATTATCGTTTCTGTTCAGGTTTGGTATTTTCCCAGCCTGACAATATGCTTGACCGTCCCCATGACTGGACACAATACACATAGTTTAGCTCCCTGTTTAAACGTGTTGATCTGTACATTCACCTGTCACAGCCAAAGGGACCGACTACCCCTTTGCTAGGCATGGATGGGACACTTCAGCCGAACGACCGGGTGACTTTACCAGTTAGGCGTGTTAGACATTCCCAGTGAGTTACCAAGGAAACGCCTTCACCACGCTGTTTTGTATGACTCTCTTCCTTCAGGCCTACCCACGAGTGTAAAGGGGTTGTTTATAAAGGTTTTTCACATTCCCTTGTTTTCTCCCTTTTACCTGGGTCTTAGCCACCAGGAATGTGCTCCTGCCAGATTGATGACCCTCAGCTCTAACCGTCCACCTGACCTTCCAGCCTTGCTGTGTTACCAAGCACACCGTACCGTTCACGGGTTAAGTTTTCACGAGTGACCTTTGCTTCAAGGCAGTTTTACCAAATTCATATTTGAATATTCCTATGAATACTCATGATCAAAGAAAGGTACCTCGGGGTTGTAAAATCCTTGAGCAGAGTTCAACAAAAATGCACCTCATAAAACACAATCTTTTTTTTTTTCTACTTCATAGACTTCTTTTTCCTCCCTAAGTAATATACCATCATGACACTGTAGTCCCTAGTTGGCAATATTTTATGCACATATTATTTTCTAGTTTAACTAGGGTCTAAAATATCTGGCACAGAGTTTGAACTGCCAGTAATAGTTCACTTAGCCTCCCCCTAGAGTTTTTTTTTAGTACTTGGTAGAATATCAACTGCTTCGGATATGCCCATACATTGCATATGTAATGTTTGCCTCCTGTGGCCAAAAGCAGGCCTGGTACTCTGTAAGGACTTAATAGGGATAAGGATTAGGAGCAAGGTAGCCTTTTGTTTTGTCCCTGATAGGTTGTCAGCTAGGAACTGACCCACGGATGCCACCTTGCCTTCTTTAGTAAGACAAGAACCCGTGCCTGCTCCAGACCCTTCCAAGGTAGCTACCAGCACCAACTCCAGTGCCGGCTTCCTGTTTCTTCCTCAGTTTCCCCAGGCTTGGCACACCTGTGGGCTGGCCGTTCCTAAGTCAGCCTCCTGAGCCCACTAACCGATTAGGCCCCTCCCTTACACATGCCAGTCTGGTGATGACGCATTCTGATTGGACCTGAGCCACATATTTGCATATGGACCCTCTTACCCTCCCAGCTTCTCCCCTTCCCTGGGTGGGGTGGATCCTGAGGGTCTCCCCTGCACCCTCCCAGCTAGGCCGGGAGAATTTTTTTTTTAATATTATATTTACTTATGAGAGAGAGAGAGAGAATGGGCGCGCCAGGGCCTCTAGCCACTACATACAAACTCCAGACACATGCGCCCCCTTGTGCTTCTGGCTTACATGGGTCCTGGGGAATAGAACCCCGGTCCTTAGGCTTCGCAGGCCAATGCCATAATTGCTAAGTCATTTCCCCAGTCTCCGAGAATTTCCTTATGCTTGGGCACTTTCCTGCGTTGCTGTCCCGGAGGGTGAGCGCCTTCCCCCAGAGATTTCTCTTCCTGGCTTGGGGGGGTCTTCTGTACCTCCCTCCCTCCCTCCAGTCAGGGTGGGAAGGGGGAGAATTTCTCTTGGCTTGGGCTTTCCTGCCTGCCTTCCCGCTTAAGTCCAACTCTCCCTATAAAAAGAAAGAGAAGGGAAGGGGAGGGAAGGGAAGGGAAGAGAGAAAAGAAATCATAACTTACCCTTGTGTGTGTCTGCAATCTCAGTTCTTCATTGACATGGACAAGCGTCCATGGTGTGAGCTTCTGGCGGGGTGGGGGAGTTCTGATCCCACAAAACTCTCTCGGTCTTCTTTCAGTTTTAGAGCTCAGGGTGAAGTGTTAATGAATATAACCTGGAGTAAAATCCTTGTGGAAATAACTGTGACAATGCGAGGCATTCTGTATGTTGTTACTTCCCGTGTCGACGTAGATACGCTGTAAGTTTTGCATATGAAGCTGGAAGGGTTTCCCAGTGGTTTGGGCCGGTCTTGCTCAGAAGAGGGAAAGGCCAGAGGTTGCCGGTGACAGAATATCTCCAGAGGAAATGCATTCCTGGAAAAAGGATTGTCTCAGTAGCAAAATACAGGTGTTGCAGTCCAGTTCACATTGCTGGTAGAAATCACCCAACCAAGAGCAGCTTCTGGGAAAAGGAGGTTTATTTTGGCTTACAGGCTCGAAGGGAAGCTCCATGATGGCAGGGAAAACAATGGCATGAGCAGAGGAGGAACATCATCCCCTGGCCAACATCAGGTGGACAGTGGCAACAGGAGGGTGTGCCAAACACTGGCATGGGGAAACTGGCTGTAACACCCATAAGCCCGCCCCCAACAAAATACTCCCTCCAGGAGGTATTAATTCCCAAATATCCATCAGCTGGGGAGCTAGCATTCAGAACACCTAAGTTTATGGGGGACACCTGAATCAGACCACCACATCAGGGATCTTTGTTTTGTTTTGTTTCTGTCTTGTTTGCAAATGCTCACAGCCAGTTCAGTAGATTTCAGACACTTATAAATACTCATTTTCTATGTGTCCTATGGGAGAGACATATGTCAGTCATAACTGAGTTTTAAGTCCTTTTTTTTTTTTTTTTTTTTTTTTACAGACGGATTTTTATCACCATGAACATAAAACTTAACCTACCTTTTCTCATCTGTACAGTGGAACAGTAAGAGTCTCATGTCCTGAGAATTAACTAAGCCCAACCCAGATGACGCTGTTCACCGGCGCCCTGTGAGCAGGGGTCCCCTGGTGACAGCTCTTGATTTGGAAAGTAGTCCCCCTTTGTTCTCCTCTCTCCTTGGTGACAGAATTTTTGAGTTTGGTCTGTGAATTTTGCTGGTGTGGGGACTTCCTCCGTGGCTCTGAATTGTGCCTGTCCCAAATAATCCAGTGAACTTTCCAGGGTCCCAAGAGCTCTTGAGTATCTGGAGGATCAAGTTTGCACAGTTACCTACAATGTAGACTGCTACAGAAATCTTTGTCTCTGCTGTGGTCCCATCTTACTCATTTTCAGAAAGGTTTTCCTAAAGCATTATATTCTTCGTTGCTTGAATTACAGAGAAGTATACCCTCAATAATGAGCAGTAGTCAGTTCTGGTAGTAAAAATTGTTGTCATCATAAAAATGTTTAGAGTATGTTTGTACTGGGCTGGAGATATGGCTTAGCAGTTTAGGTGCATGCCTGCAAAGCTTAAGGACCCAGGTTCGATTCTCCAGGTACAACGTAAGCCAGATGCACCTGGTGGTACATGTGTCTGGGGTTTGTTTGCAGTGGCTGGAGGTCCTGGCGTGCCCATCCTCACTTTCTCTCTCTGTCTCTCTCTCCCCCTCTCTCTCTGTCTCTAACAAATAAATAAAAATTTAAAAAATAATATGTTTGTATTACTCTTCATAGATACCAGCACAGGTATCTGAAGGCCCGCTTATTATAAAAATAAAGTAAATGGAATTTTGTAACAAGGTCTTACAGTGTAGCCCAAGGTGGCCTGGACTTTGCAATCCTCCTGCCTCAGCCTCCCAAGTGCTGGGATGACAAGAGTGTTCCACCACACCCTGCTCACAAAATCAGATTTGATAGCAAACTAGGATAGCAGCAAGGAACGCAGGCTTTAAAATTCAACCTACAGAACTTTCAGTCCTGGAATATGTGACCCCAGGCATGTGGTGCACCTCACCAAGCCTCAGATGGTGATAGCCTCATAAAGCTGTTGCAAGAGTGACCTACGTTTGTACTTGCAACGTCCCTAATACTGTGTTTGCCATGCAACATTTAACCCTTTTTACCATGGCATAGTCATAGCCTGGCAGGGCTTTCCCTGTAGTCAGCATGCTGTTTGCGTGCCGATGAGGCACATCAGAAGTAACTAGGGACTGGGGCAACAGCGCTTCTTGTGTACACCCGGCGACCTGAGCTCAGCGTCCCAGAACCCATGAAAAGCCAGATGTGGGCACGAGCGTCTGGAAGCTCACAAGCCACTTGTACACACACTATTGAGACCCTGTCTCTAACAGGTACACGCATGCATACATTGGAAAGCTTTTACAAAGTAACCTTGGGGGACTGGAGAGATGGCTTAGCAGTTAAGGCACTTGCCCGTGAAGCTTAAGGATTCAGGTTCAATTCTCCAGGCCCCACGTAAGCCAGATGCACATGGTGGTGCATGCATCTGGAGTTCATTTGCAGTGGCTAGAGGCCCTGGTGCACCCATTCTCTCCCTCCCTCCCTCTCTCTCTCTCTCTCTCTCTCTCACACACACATAAATAAATAAATAAATAAATAAATAAATAAATAAATAAATAAATAAAAAAATATCAGAAAAAAACTTTTAGAAGGCCTGGAGAGATGGCTTAGTGGTTAAGGCCCTTGCCTGGAAAGCCAAAGGACCTCAGTTCAATTCACCAGAACCCACTTAAGCCAGATGCACAAGGTGGTTCGTGCATCTGGAGTTCATTTGCAGTGTCTGAAAGCCCTGGCATGCCCATTCTCCCTCCCTCCCTCAATCTCTCTCTCTCTCTCCCTTTGTCCCTCTCTCAAATAAATAAATCAAATTAAATTAAATTAAATGAACCTTAAGATTAAAAGTCCTTAAGATTAAAAGTAACCTTGGGGCTGGAGAGATGGCTTAGCGGTTAAAGCACATGCCTGTGAACCCTAAGGACCCAGGATCCATTCTCCAGGTCCCATGTAAGCCAGATGTATAAGGGGGCGCGTGCATCTGGAGTTCGTTTGCAGTGGCTAGAGTCCCTGGCGCGCCCATTCTCCCTCTCTCTCTCTCCCTCTCCATCTGTCTCTAATAACTAAATAAAAATAAAAAGTAACCTTGGAGATGTGGTGGAACGAGCAGGATTCTGAGTGTCACTGGATATCTTCTGTGTGCCAGGCCTGGCGCCGGCCTGGAGTCATCATCAGGCTTTGTGGGGTTGTTGCAGGGAACAGTTTGCTTCATTCCATGCTACGGGACCTGTGAAGCCACTTGCTTCTGTGCAGCCCGCGGGCGGCCCCCGGAGACCTAGGCGCTTATCACCGCGGAGGAATGGTCGTGCAGTGACGGGGATGGCTGTCAGAGGACCGACCGGTACAGGCCTCACGTCCACTGCTGTTGCTCCCCGTCCTGTCTTTGCCTCCACGTATTTAAAGCACGGTGCCCTTAGCATAGGCCGCCACCTTCAGAAGACAGATGACTGTGCTGGGGGGCCTCTGTCCCCCTAAAATGGGCAGCAAATCCAGTATGTTTTATTAATTAATTAATTTATTTATTTGAGGGACAGAAAGAGGCAGAAAAAGGATGGGCACACCGGGGCCTCCAGCCACTGCAAAGGAACTCCAGAGGCATGTGCCCCATTGTACATCTGGCTTATGTGGGTCCTGGGGAATCGAACCTGGGTCCTCAGGCTTTCCGAGCTAGTGCCTTAACCACTGAGCCATCTCTCCAGCCCTCAAGTACCTGTTGTAGCTTTTCCAGAACACTTGGCACTGATGTCGCCTGCCCTGGAAGCTCTCCCAGCGAGGTGTGGGAGGCAGAAACTTAGACATAGACCTAATGTTATCTGTGTTGTATTATAATTTCTACACAGCATGCTGGGAGGGAGTAGCTGACTCCCAGAGAACGGTGGGGAAAAAATTCTTTCTTAAAGGAATGTGGCGATAGCAAAAAGTGTTCCTGTTGGGGGGTGACGCTATGCAAAGATAAGGGTGAAATGTGTTGGTGTGCTTAGAAGGAAGTGTCTTGGTGCTGGCAAGATCCCCATTGCAGGGTGCTCCTGGGAGAAGGTCAGGTTTACCGAGTGGGTGATGTCAGGGAGAGTCGACCCAGCGCTAGAAAACGGTGGCTTTGCAGAGGCGGGGGTGGCGATCTGGAAGCAGGCTGGACAGTCACAACAGCTGGCACCACGGAACAGTGGTCAGATAAGAGGGACCATCTTGTTCCCCTGAGAGGCTATTGGAGCACTTGGCTTTTGGCAGCCGAAGTCTGTAGGTCTAGAAAGAGTCTGGGATTAGAAACCTAACCTCGCCCTAGGAAGGGTCCTTGAAGTTCTAGGTCAGATGAGAAGTTCATCCCGAGGAATGTTTAGAAAAAAAGAAAGAAGCCCCTTGTGTCCCACATAAACGAGGAAGGAGGATAAAGAAGCCAGTCTGCCGCGGTGTTGAAGTTCTCAGATTTGTCTGCTGAAGGCGTAGTTGTCCGGAGCTCGTGGCACAGGCGATGGAAAGGGGCCAAGAGGCGACCTGGGACCTCTCCCAGGGAACGCTGAAGTTTTCAAGGCAGTTTCCTAAAACACGTGTTTGCTTTCCTAAAATCTGTTACTACAAAAGAAATATATATGCTGTTTTTCCAAAGACAAGTGTGTTTCTAGGTATAGCTCTGGCACACCTGCCTCCCAGACGTGATTAGCCATCCTGGATTAAAGGCCGCTCATCATGACTTCGCAGCTCCCTGGTTAGATTAGCAATACTGTTGGGTGGCAGGCACTGCTTTGCACATGCGTATACACGCACGGGTCTGGTGGAAGCAGGAGCCCTACTTTGTGGAGCATTCCTTAGGGATATCAGTATACGAGGTGTGTAAGAAGTATGTGTGTGTCGTACCCTAGTTTGGTTTTCATTTCAGAGACAAAAGAAACTGACTAGGTATGATTTCTTCTTGGCACCAAAAAAATAAGATCAACTATATGTATATTATGATTATGAGATCACAGTGGTTGTGCATTATGCCATTATTTTATACTATGAAGAAAAAAAGTGTTCTTGTTGAATTACAACATTTGGTGATTTAAGGGCCATTCAGGTGTCAGATAATAAAATGCGAAGGATGTGCATTTAAGCCGGGCATGGTGGCACACAATCCCAGCACTCAGGAGGCAGGTAGGAGGATCGCCATGAGTTCGAGGCCACCCTGAGACTACAGAGTGAATTCTTGGTCAGCTTGAGCTAGAGCGAGACCATTCTTCGGAAAACCAAAAAAAAGAAAGAATACACATTTTACAGTTAGTGATACATAGTTATTATGAAGACAGTAGAAAGAACATTTGGGTTGGTATTTAATTTAGGAACAATGGGAAACCCTTTGCTAATAAATAACATCTAGATGGCACATTTAATCACAGTTAACTCCAGAACTATAAAATAATGAGTGGTTGTTAAATTGTAAAGGTAGGAAGATCCTTTGGACTCACCAAGGTAATGAATTGAATTTGTTCCTTTCATCTGTGTCTCCACACCCCTTATAAGCCATGCGTGTTTAGTGGGTATGCGTGGACAAAATGCTAGGCCTCTGCCCTGGTGGCTGATAGTTGAAGAAGGAGGGAAGGGTGTTCTGTTCCCAAGTTGCCCTCGTCACTTTGAAGGGAAGGTGCCAGGGCTGTGAAGAATGACCTGGGGCCTCCTGGCTGACCGGGAAGGGCTCTGCAAATTTGAGGGTTGCCTTCGGAGGAAATGACCAGGTGGAAAGTAACGCCTGTACAGAAAAGCCCAGAGCAGGGAAGGTTCTGGAATTCTTGGAGCTGGGAAGAGGGGGCAGCATGGGGTGGGGTGGGCTGAGAGACTGGAGCAGAGGGGAGGCTTCTAAGACCCCACCGGGCATTTTTGAATTTCAGCTCAAGCTCCCAGAGGCCAGGCTCGGGCAGGAGTGACCACAAGGAGAGGCCACGCACTGGGCAGGCTGGCGCTATCAGGTAGCTTAGCAGCTCCCCCTGGGGGCTGTGCCAAGGAAAGCTGTTTTTTTGTTTTTTTTGAAGATAACTTACCAGTCTCATCAAAAAGTGTTCATTGGCACCATTTCTGAGCATCGATTCTGAAGAGCCAATCTCCTCTGCATACAAGTTCACCCGCTCAGGAAACATATCCTGTTGTTGCGAGTCAGAACTCAATTTAAAATCATAATGTTTTCAAACAAGTGAAAGGAACGAGACAAACGAGGGTGCCCGGAAGAGATGCAGAGCAGGCGCTGGGTGGGGGGAGGGAGCACGCGGGACCAGGGCACCGAGGATGAGCCCCTGGCCGGAAGTGCAGGAGTCTCTGCTCAAAGCACCCGTCCACTGTCCTGGAAACGCGAGACCCCCGCAAGAGAGGTGGACCGTGCAGTCTGCTCTCAAGTGCAGTCGTCCGTCAGAGATTCCTTCTTTAAGCGCTGACTGAGTGAGGTGCATTTGGGGCAAGCCATTATGGACTCCCAGCCTAAAAAAAAGAAAAAAACACAGGCGTGGTGGCGCACACCTTTAATCCCAGCACTCAGGTGGCAGAGTAGGAAGATCGCCATGAGTTCGAGGCCACCCTGAGACTATGTAGTGAATTCACTCTAGCATGGGCTAGAGTGAGACACCATCTTGGAAAACCAAAAGACAAATAAATTTACAAAAGAAAGCAAGCCAAGGGTGGTGGCTCACACCTTTGATCTCAGCACTTGAGAGGCAGAGGTAGGAGGATCGCTGTGAGTTCGAGGCCATCCTGAGACGACATAGTGAATTCCAGGTCAGCCTGGACTAGTGTGAGCCCCTACCTCAAAAACACCAAAAAAGAAAAAGACAAAAAGAAAACTTGTCCATCCTATATTCCTTCCTTTATAATGGTTTTTCTGAATGGCCACATATTTTAGTATCTGGTGTCAACTCCCATCTGCAGGACCCAAATCAAATACCAGGTGCCTTTTGTGTTCCTAAGCACCCGGGACCGGCCTCGGCCCGCTTCACTCCTCAGCGTCCTTGAGGTCAGCCAAGTACTTCCTCTCTGGTGCTGCTTTAGTTTGAATTAGTTGATTTTTGGTTTGGGTATTTGTTTATTTGGTTCTGCTGGTTCTCCAAACATACGACTCCACAGTTGGAAAATTCCTGGAGGAGTTCGAATCTGACTTTGGAGTTAGTTCAAGGTCATCATGTCCCGGTATTTCCCTGATCGCTTCCTTTTCCTACCAGTGTAGAAAAACCGTTACTTTCCAAAAATAGTGAAGTTAGCTAGCTAATAGTCTACAGAGTGGTACTTCTCCAGGAATATAGTTATTCTGTTTCCCTGTGAACCAACCAGGCTTTTAAGTCTACACTGTGTGCCGTGTGTGTGTGTGTGTGTGTGTGTGTGTGTGTGTGTGTGTACGCTGGGACAGGAGGGTACCATTCTAAATGCATGTATGTGTGTGTTGGAGTGAAGGGATCAGCAGCAGTAAAGTCTTAGTGAATACAGTGCTTACGGGTTAGGATTAATTGTGGTTACTCTACCTGGGAACACAAGCCTTCATTAATAATGTTAGTGAGCCTACAACTTCTAAGCAGAACCTTTTTTTAGTTGCCAGGGACTAAACACAGAGTCTTAACACAGGCTAGCTAAGCCTTTTCCTTTCAAGAATCTTTTTAGAAGGCATTGTTACATTCATGTTACCAGACAGTATCCACCACGATCACATTGCAAGGTAAGCGGCACACTAATGTGTATTTGTAGCATTTTCCTACTGCCAATCTTTTCTGGGTCATCAACCCATCTTTTAGGGTGCATGTTCACTGCAGCCATTTGTTCTTGGAAATTTATCATCTCATCTCTTAACTCTGTCGTTCTGCTTATGTTTCCTTCGCTTTAGCCGTGAGATGGAGAGTAAAGAGACTCTCAAAGGACTGCACAAGATGGACGACCGCCCGGAGGAGCGGATGATCCGGGAGAGGCTGAAGGCCACCTGCATGCCCGCCTGGAAGCACGAGTGGCTGGAGAGGAGGAACCGGAGGGGCCCGGTGGTGAGTGGCTGTGGGCCGCTGCTCCGAGAAGGACAGCGGAGGAGGGGCTGGGGAGCAAGGCACGGTGCTTGTGCATTGGAAGCACTTGATGTTCTGGCCACTCGAGTGAGTGGTGATCAAAATGATGTTCATCGGCAGCTCAAACCGCCGTGGCAGTGGCGTGGGAGGCTTCTGAGAACGTGAAGCAACACCGCCCTCTCCTGTCTGCCTCTGTAATCTTAGTACTACAGTTCTATACCAGACTTTTGACTTTAAAAAAAAAAAGCAACATTTGGATTGGAGAGACGGTTTAGCGGTTAAGTGCTTGCCTGTGAAGCCTAAGGACCCCGGTTCGAGGCTCGATTCCCCAGGCCCACGTTAGCCAGATGCTAACAAGGGTCGCACGTGTCTGGAGTATGTTTGCAGTGGCTAGAAGCCCTGGCTCGCCTATTCTCTCTCTCTCTCTCTCTCTCTCTCTCTCTCTCTCTCTCTCTCTCTCTTTCTCTCTCTGTCACTCTCAAATAAATAAATAAAATAAACAAAAACAAAAATTTTTTTAAAAAGGAACATTTTGCCAGGCGTGGTGGCACACGCCTTTAATCCCAGCACTCAGGAGGCACAGGTAGGAGGATCTCTGTGAGTTAAAGGCCATCCTGAGAATACAGTGTGAATTCCAGGTCAGCCTGAGCTAGAGTGAGACCCTACCTTGTAAAACCAAAAAAAAAAAAAAAAAAAAAAAACCAGCAACTTTTTCCTATTTATTGTAAATGCGTTACCTCTTATAAGATCTAAGAATCCTAATTCCATAAATCTTCCAAGAAAAAGAAGAAAAAACTTATATAGACTCTCAGGGAATTGAAGATCAGTTTGAAATTCGGGGGATTTAGCAAAAGGAAAGAGATTCCTAAATAAAGACAAGGGTCCACTTTCTACTTTGTCATGGTTATCCTCTTTGAAGGTTAAGCATAAGATTTTGCAGTGTGCTCATGTTGATTTTTTTGTTGATTTTTATTTATTTATTTGAGAGCGACAGACAGAGAAGGAGGCAGAGAGAGACACACACAGAGAATAGGCACGCCAGGGCCTCCAGCCACTGCAGATGAACTCCCGATGCATGCGTCACTGTGCGCATCTGGCTTATGTGGGTCCTGGGGAATCAAGCCTCGAACAGGGGTCTTTAGGCTTCACAGGCAAGCGCTTCAATGCTAAGCCCTCTCTCCAGCCCCTCATGCCGATTTTTTTTAATAATAATTTTATTTATTTATTTATTTGAGAGTGACAGACACAGAGAGAAAGACAGATAGAGGGAGAGAGAGAATGGGCGCGCCAGGGCTTCCAGCCTCTGCAAACGAACTCCAGATGTGTGCGCCCCCTTGTGCATCTGGCTAACGTGGGACCTGGGGAACCGAGCCTCGAACCGGGGTCCTTAGGCTTCACAGGCAAGCGCTTAACCGCTAAGCCATCTCTCCAGCCCTCATGCCGATTTTTACAAAGGACAACTAGAAGTAGGAGCAGGTGTCCAGCCAGCAGTGTGTACTGGCATGTTTTGTTTTGGAATAGAGACGGTAACATAGCTGTGTTCCGATTACACCCCTGCCAAATGACCTTCTAGCCCCCTCTACGTCCACCCCCTGGGCCTAGTTAAGGCTAACTTAACCAGACATGAAAGCAGAGGTTGAGTTTGTCGATGACCCCTAGCCACGTTCGGATGCTCAGTAACTGCACGTGGCTAGTGTGCCCAGGGGCAGTGTCGTTGCCATGGGCTCGGGCGTGCTGGAGGCCCGGATCTGTAGCCTCCTCTGGAATGCCCCAGTAGCTCCTGGGCTACAGTCTGTTGGGTAGATTCCACAGAAGACATCTGTGTGCTCTGTGCCACTTTCTCCAGCTACTGTGGTGCCCCGGGCCCTTTCCTTTCCTGCTGGGCATCCACATGTAGTCGTTACTGGCACATGGTGGTAGCCCGACACCGTGTTCATTAGTAATGGCAAAGGAGAGAGGCATCAAGGCTAAGAGCATTAGAAATGTGCTACTCTCCAAGTTCCTTGACCTGGAGCTGTGCAGATGGCCTTGGCTCTTTGGAGGAGTCTCCCATGTACTCTTCATTACACCCCAGCACCATCCAGTTCCCTAAGACCCAGTTTTTGTTGTTGTTGTTGTTGTTACCATACAGTCTCCCGGAAGTACTTGAAGCTCCTTGTCTGTGTATATCCAACAGGAGGGAAGAGGGAAGAGATGTGTTGAATCGCACGTCCAACACAGAGTCTTTTAGCCTAATACTCAGCCTGCATTTTATGGTCATCCATTTCAAATTAGCCATAAGAAGTTTCCTGTCTACTGGGGCGGGCTAATTGTGTTTGTTTACTTCTGTCAGATTGCTCACAAACCTTCTTGAAATGCTGGGTGAGAAATAGGCAGCCTCGGATGGGAGGCAGTAGATAAAACAAAAAGTACTTTAGGAATCGGGGCCAGATGTGCGGGGTGGGCAGGAAAGCAACGAGGAATTAGGAAGAATGGCAAGCTGGTAGGGTTCAAGTAGGTTTCATAAAGGGTGGGATTTCAGCCAGACCTTAGAAGGTGAATTTTTCTTACATAAACCTGCTGTCCAGGCACAGCTGCTAGCTGTACCTTAGGAGCAGAAAGGCCTGTTGGACTTCAGGGTACTAAGAAAGAGTTATTGCCATGGCCAGGTTTGACCTGAGAAGTCTAGTATTTGGACATAATAATAGCAATAACGGGAGCTGGAGAGATGGCTCAGCAGTTAAGGCACTTGCCTACAAACCCTAACAACCAGGGTTCAGTTCCCCAGTACCTACATACAGATGTGCAAAGTGGCACATGAACCTGCCTGAGTTCATTATTTCAGTGGGTGGAGGCCCACTAGTGTGCCCATTCTTTATGTCTCTCTCTCTCTACTGGCAAATAAATAAATAATTTCTTTAAAATGGGCTGGGTGTGGTGGCGCATGCCTTTAATCCCAGCACTTGGGAGGCAGAGATAGGAGGATCACCTTGGGTTAGAGACTACATAGTGAATTTCAGGTCAGCCTGGTCTAGAGTGAGACCCTACCTCAAAAAAACAAAAAATTTTTTAAAAAAAATTTTAAAGGCAGTAGGGCTGGAGAGATGGCTTAGCAGTTAAGACTCTTGCCTGCAAAGCCAAAGGTTCCCATTTCAAATCCCCAGGGTCCACGTAAGTCAGAGGCACAAGGTGGCACATGTGTCTGGAATTTGTTTGCAATGGCTGGAGGCCTTGGCATGCCCATTCTTTATCTCTTTCTCTCCCCCCCCTTTCTCTCTCTCTCTCTCCCTCTCTCTCTCTCTTAAATAAATATATAATTTTTTTAATGGCAGTAACGATCATGGAAGGTGCATTTCACTTTTAAGAGACAGGTGTCTGAATTTATACCTTCTACTTCTAAACTATTGTAAACTGGTATTTTTTTAAAGCAAAGTAGTTTTATATTCATCAAACTATTTGAGTACTTAAAGTAATGTTCAGTATTATTTTCATGGCCTGCATTTTTCTTCAAAATAAATTTAATGGAAAATTTTTCAATTTCATTGAATAAATCAACTCTGGCAATTATAAGCACTTATTTTCCTACTTTTGTTTACTGATTTATGGTGTTGAGTTTTGAATGTTAAATGAGTTAGGGGATATATTAACAGGCTGTAAATACTGTTTCGTAAATGTGTAACTACATTTTAACTAGTATAAACCCAAAAATCATTGACATTTGCATAGATAAAAATAGTTCTTAACATTATTAAATAAAATTTGATCTATTATCTAACATACTTACATAATATTTAGAACAATAGAAGTTCATTTTCTAGTGTATGATATTGAGTGTATGATATTTTAGGTTTTAAGTAATCAAAATATTGGACTACTTTTGACTCAGGTGGTAAAACCAATCCCTATTAAAGGAGATGGACCTGAAATGAGTAACTTGGCAGCCGAGTCTCAAGGGGAGAGCCGGGCGAGCTCCGTCTCACCAGCCCCCAAAGGCCGACGCAGCCCGTCTCCTGGCAGCTCTCCATCGAGTCGCACGGTGAAGTCGGAGTCTCCAGGAGTCAGGCGAAAACGAGTTTCCCCAGTGCCTGTAAGTTGGGGTTTGGGTAGTTCCTTTTTCACATTTGTCAGTTCACCACCTGTTCGTGTTGCCCAGCTGTCTGTGAGTGTGATGTAAAGACGAGGTGGGGAGAGGGGTTCTTGGCACACCTGCTGCCCGTCCGTTGGCTCAGGGCTGCTTGTGTACCGAGGCTGGTCCACCCTTCGCCCTTCGCACTGCACTGGGGGTAAAGATGGTGGCCCTTCACCCCATTAAGACCGAGACAGCAGAAATGGAGAAGTTTTTCTCATTTTATTAATCCACATTCGCCGTCACGATATTTCCCCATTGCTCCGCCATGCAGAGTTTTTTCTCTTCACTGCTGTGTATTGGCCATGAAAGTGAGAACCACTTTCACATAAGAATGTCTCCTCAGAGAAATCAAAATTAATTTTCTTAAGTTTCACCCCTCATTGATCATGTGCCCTTTTCAATTCTGTGGAATTGGGAAAGCTTGCAGCGTCCCAGAGAACCGTAGGAGTTTCAGAGGAAAGTTTCTGGCCGTAGTGAGAGTCGGAAGCTGAGCTGACGTCATGCTGTTGCAGCGCCACGTGATTATTTCACAGCAGCCAAAAGTGGTGGTCGGTAGACGACATACTCCCTGAGACGAAGCAGATAGTCTCTTAAAGGAAAAATAAAGTGTGTCTTTGCCATTGATAAAATTTGAGGTTCTAGGACAAAAACTTAGAATGTTATAAAAATCATTTCCACTGTGTTAGACAGTTTTCTAATGAAATTAGTCATATGAAATATGTTTTTAACATATAATTAAGTATCTGGATATCTGGAAGATCTGTGTGATATAAAAAGCCAGTGTTTTCCAAATAACTAGGATATGATGAAACTAAATTGTTCATGAGATCCATTCAAAGTATAAAATACACCATCTGTATTTTAAGGTACCAGGAGAAAGACGTGGTTGGTACAGTTTCATAGTCACACACAGCTACTTTTAAGAAACTACTTTTCGGGCTAGAGAGGTGGCTTACTGGTTAAGGCATTTGCCTGCAAAGCCACAGGATCCCAGTTCAACTCTCTAGGACCCACATAACCCAGATGCACAAGGGGGCGCATGCACCTGGAATTCATTTTTAGTGGCTGGAGGCCCTGGTGTGCCTTTTCTCTCTCTCTCTCTCTCTTCCCCCCCTGCTTCTTTCTCCCTCTCAAGTAAATAAATACATCACTTTTAAAAAAAATTTTAAGAATGCCAGGTGTGGTGGCACATGCCTTTAATGCCAGCACTAGAGAAGCAGAGGTAGGAAGATCGCTGTGAGTTCGAGGACACCCTGAGAATACAGAATGAATTCCAGGTCAGTCTGGGCTAGAATGAGACCTTACCTCGAAAAAAACCAAACAAAACAAAAAGTTTAAAAAAAAAAAAAAAAAAGAACTTTTGAGCCTTGGGTGTGCAATCAAAGAAGATAGGTATAATTTTTGAAGGGACCATCAAACTCCTCCTTCCTTTGCTGGCTACATGCTTGTGTGCGGCCAGATTTTGTTCATGTGTGTACTTTAATCAAAACATCAGATCACAGTAGACTGATGCAGAAAATGCTTCGAGAGCCTGGTGGTTTGCAGTGTTAAGCCAAACAGTGAAGAGATTGGTAAGAAGATGGGAGAAGCTTCATGGGAGAGACTTGCGGCTGAGGCAGCCCCGGTTCTCAAGGGCAGGGACGGGGACTTTGTTCAGTCCACGCTCGTTAAAGCTCCTGCACCCGTCAGAAGCGTCCTGCTCTTACTGGCTGACTGGCTCGTGGGTTTGAAGGCGGGGCTGGGCGCGGCGGGAGCGTGTGTCTGGGCCTGGTGCTGCCTGCTGGAGCCGGTGGAGCCCAGGCCGCCCCTCTGCTGGGGGCAGAGCACCCCGCTGCAGTGTAGCTGGGAGCTGCCAGCGTCTCTTCCTCACAACATGGTGGCTGGTTGCAGCCCGAACGTTTCCAGCGGGCAAGTCCAGGCATGCAGGCTCTCTTCAGGCCTTCACTTCCATCTTGTTCATACCTATTTCCCAACCCTAGTACATGTCCAAACCCAGTAGCCACGTGGTAGGGATTACACAGGCTGTAAAGACTGGAAGGTGCGGGTCACGGAGCATCAAAGCAAAAGAGGACCGTGGATATGACCAAGTCTCGTCTTCCCATATCCCCCAGCACAGCCGCACTATACACAGGAGGCTACCAGCCTGAAGTTCTTCCAGTCCTCGGAAACGAGACTCATCACAGTCTGCTGGGTCTATAACTAGGGACTGACATCGCGCATGCCCGAGTATGGTGAAAGCCTCGCTGTAGATAACTGGCCCAGCAAATTCTTCACTCACTTTGTATTTAGCCTGTGGAAGCTGACTGGGCAGTACTACCTCAAAACTCTCCAGAACTCCTCTGCCCAACTCATGATGGTTTTCTTTTTCTTTTTCTTTTTCTTTTTCTTTTTCTTTTTCTTTTTTTTTTTTCAGATCAACACTGCTAAGTTTATTTTAACTGAAGTTCTTCTGTTAACAACAGTCTTGTCTCCAGCCGTAGGCAATCACTAGTCTAGCCTGTCTGTATTTGTCTCTTCTGGATAGTGTATGTGCTTGGAACCATGTAATAGGTAGCCCTTTGGCATGTGTTGCTTGGCGTCACATTGTCATAGCATACATGCATGGTGTTCCATTTTCAATCACAAAATACTATTCTTTATTCTTTTATATGGATGTATACCACCTTCTGTTTATCCATTTTTCAAGGGGCTGTTTCTGCCAGTGGGCTATTGAGAGTCATATTGCTGTGGACATCTGCATAGAAGTTTGGGTGTAGATGTCTTTAATTTCTCCTAGGTTCATACCTAGGAGTAGAATTGCCGGGTGATAGGCCTAACACGATGAGGACGTGGCATACTGTTTGCCAGAGCAAGGACAAAGCTTACAGCACCTTGTTCTTGCCAACATTTATGATTGTTAACCGATTCAGTCAGACATCTATCATAACCTTGGTTCCCTCTGGATATTGATGGAAAGACCAAGGTTTGGGGAAATCAGTGATTTAAATTGGTTTGCATAATACTTTCCAAAGAACTCATGTTAAAGTGGCTGTTTCGGTTGTCCGTCTTGGCCAACGACTTACCATCAGCTGTAGGGCTGAGGGAGATTACAGGCGTTCTGAGAAGAGTACGCCAGACACTTTTTCAGGATTTAATCTGCCACAAACCTTTCTGGTATGACCTTTTGTGTGGGGTGGGGGGTTGTTAAATCAGTTTCTTATCAAGAAGTGAGAAACTTACCTAATAAAAGGCGATGTTGTCTAGTTTCAGAGCGGCAGGATCACCCCACCCCGAAGAGCCCCTTCGCCAGATGGCTTCTCCCCGTACAGCCCCGAGGAGACGAGCCGCCGCGTGAACAAGGTGATGCGGGCCAGGCTCTACTTACTGCAGCAGATCGGGCCCAACTCCTTCCTGATCGGAGGAGACAGCCCCGACAATAAATATCGGGTGTTTATTGGCCCACAGGTAATATTCGCCACAATTCAAACTTACATATGATTAGATTGCTTTGTTTCCTTTGTGGGGTTAGAGATGGGACGCAGGCTTCCCACATACTTGCTAAGTTCTCTCGTTGACCTACATCCCAAACCCTAAGGGTTTTGTATTTTCCCTGTGTGTTTTTTTTTTTAACTTAAATTTATTTATTTATGAGAGAGAGAGAATGGGTGCACCAGAGCCTCTGGCCACTGCACATAAACTCCAGGTGCATACACCAACCATCATGTGCATCTGGCTTACGTGGGTTCTGGGGACTCGAACCTGAGTCCTTAGGCTTCACAGCCAAGTGCCCTATCCGCTATCCACCCCCCTTTTTAAGTTTTTTATTTCCTGTGGTGTTTTTGAGACAGGCTCTTACGGTGTGACCCAGGCTGACTGGGACTCACAGTGATCCCCCAGCCTTTGCTTGCCACGCGATGGGACTGCAGCCTGCGCCCTTGCCCTCCGCTCCTGTCCCTGTGGGATCCTTAAATTGAGACCAGTTGATTCCTGTTAGTAAACTAAAGTATTGTAAAGGCTAATAAATACTGTTCTTAATTGTATTCATGAGGTTTTTACTACAACTTTAAAATAACTCTAGTCTACTTAATGAATTCACTGAAAATAGATTCATGGAATTATCTGCAGGGTGTTTTTTTTTTTTTTCTTATGAGGATAATGAAAAAGATGAATGAATAGAAAATGAGATCAACTTCAAATAGAAAGCCGAGATAGACTTACGAGTTTGACCAGAACCACAGATTTGTTAACGCACAGGTTTTCTCTAACTCTTCAGAACTGTAGCTGTGGCCGAGGGACGTTCTGCATCCATCTGTTGTTCGTGATGCTCCGGGTGTTTCAGCTGGAACCTTCCGACCCGATGTTATGGAGGAAAACCTTAAAGAATTTTGAGGTACTTTTTTAAACTTAGGCTTTAAGGTAAAATGGATAACAACTTCTTATAGTATGTCTTCAAAAATCTTCCATGGGTATTAAATTTAAATAGATAATGATCATTTTGAAGGTGTGAAAGTACATGCGAATTTTCTTTTGCTCTTATGGCTTGTAGCTTCTAAACTGAGAAAACAGTAAACATTGACTGGCTAGAAAAACATGGTCCTGAGTAAACTACGCGTTCTCAATTTTGAAGCTCTTATATTAGCTTTATGAAAAACATATGCAAATAAGAGTAGTAACTCAAGTCTTCATATGTATAACTATGGTACAAACATCATTGACATTGTCTCTTTCCATTGTTAGGTTGAGAGTTTGTTCCAGAAATATCACAGTAGACGTAGCTCGAGAATCAAAGCCCCATCTCGTAACACCATCCAGAAGTTTGTCTCACGCATGTCAAATTCTCATACATTGTCATCATCCAGTACGTCCACATCTAGTTCAGAAAACAGGTTAGTGCTCTCAGGGGAATGAAGCATTAATCTAGTGCTACCTTTTCATTTTAGAGGGAAATTTTTGTATATACTTGTGAAATTACTCTTAAATGACTAAATTTTTATTGAATCTTTGTTTTCATGTTCAACTTAAGTAAAGAAAATCAAAGAGTGTGAGAACATTTTGTTCTACAAAATATAGCATCGACAGATGACACGTGAGTGTCCATTTCATATGAAATACTAGGTGGGAGATGTAAACTGACTTCTGTCCATCGTCCATTTCCTTTTGTCAAGGACTTGATGTATCGCATAGTCTTACATCAGCCTTGTTACGTGGGTTTTTTCTGCTATTTAAAGATAACGAAGTTAGCCGGGCGTGGTGGTGCACGCCTTTAATCCCAGCACTTGGGAGGCAGAGGTAGGAGGATCGCCGTGAGTTCGAGGCCACCCTGAGACACCATAGTGAATTCCAGGTCAGGCTGGGCTACAGTGAGACCCTACCTCAAAAAAACAAAAAAAGAAAAAAGAAAAGGAAAAAAAAAAGATACTGAAGTTGAGGCAGCGAGAAATGGAAAGAAATGTCCGTAATTCTTTTTGAAATGAGTTCTATACAAAGCGAAGTGGTTTTCTAAAATCGCTTGAATCTCCAGGCTTTTATATTGGGCAACATCACTACTTGATTCGTATATGCCTCCAGAGAGTCCTCTTGGCAGGTGCCTTTGCTGAGAGAAGATAGTCACGGACTTGGTCAGAAAACTGATCAGATATGATGACGTCTGGTAGCTGCTGATCAGTTACTATTTAAAGTCCGCAGTGTTTCTTGTGATGACGTGATGAACTCCCAAGTATTGAGGGATCTGGAATGTAAACTAAAAATGACAAGTGTGATTTTTTTTTCCCCCCAAAAAAAGTTTTATAAAAATAATAATAATGTGAATTTTCTATTCTTTACTACCAGTTTTGTATAAAAAGGAGATGTTTTAATGACTGCAGAAAGGAGTAAGGGCATCTCTTATGTGTTCCCGAGGGCCCCGTATGAAAAGCACTGGTGTAGGGGTTCCCATCTCCATCCCCTAAGTCTTTAGGAATTGTACCCACTGTAGAATTAATTCATGAAGGGTCAAGCAGTGGTGACGGATGACGAGGCCCCGGGAAGCAGAGGAGAGCTGTTTCTCATCGACAGACAGCAGAGGAGGTTGAATTTCTTTTAATTGTGGTTAAGTGGATTGACTTGAAAAGCCAGGTTTGTGACAACTAAAGATTTTTTAAAAAATTATTTATTTGAGAGTGACAGACAGAGAGAGAAAGAGGCAGAGAGAGAGAGAGAATGGGTGCGCCAGGGCCTCCGGCCACTGCAAACAAACCCCAGACACGTGCGCCCCCTTGTGCATCTGGCTGACGTGGATCCTGGGGAATTGAGCCTCGAACTGGGGTCCTTAGGCTTCACAGGCAAGTGCTTAACCACTAAGCTCTCTGTCCAGCCCACAATTAAAGATTTTTTAACTTAGCCCAATAATGAGTGAAACCGGAAGATGTGGTACAATTCCAGTGTCAAAGCATGACCACCGCTGGGCGTCTGAACTCTGGCGCGAGGCTCGTTCCCCTCCCCCACGTCCTTACCCAAACCCAGTGCCGTCTTTAGAGAAGCGCTTCTCTAGCTTTTTAGTTGGGAATAACAACAAATATTTAAGATCAGTTAGCTAAAGCTTAAATAGAAAATTCCTCTCTGAGATGAGAAAAGCCCCTTTTCCCATTATCGGCTGGCTATAATAGGGGATTCTGTTGATTTATTCGGATTGGTATATCCTGTGAGGGGGGACCACAAACATTACAATCATCATACATTGATGTTATGTTATGAAAGTCTGTGTTTTGAGCACATACACATTTTTATATCTAAAAACTGAAATCAGGGCAGGAGAGATAGCTTAGCAGTTAAGGTGCTTACCATTGAAGCGTAAGGTCCCAGGTTCAATTCCCCAGAACCCATTAAGTCAGATGTACATGGTGTGCATGCGTCTGGAGTTTGTTTGCAGTGGCTGGAGGCCCCGGAGCAGCCATTCTTTCTCCCTCAAACAAATAAATAATTCGCTGGGCATGGTGGCACACGCCTTTAATCCCAGCACTCGGGAGGCAGAGGTAGGAAGATCACCATGAGTTTGAGGCCACCCTGCGACTACATAGTGAATTCCAGGTCAGCCTGAGCTACAGTGAGACCCTACCTCCAAAACCCAAAAAAATAAATAAATAAATAATTCATTTTCTCTCTTAAATAAGTAAATACAAACATTTAAAAATTTTTAAAAGCCGGGCGTGGTGGCGCACGCCTTTAATCCCAGCACTTGGGAGGCAGAGGTAGGAGGATCGCCGAGAGTTCAAGGCCATCCTGAGACTACATAGTGAATTCCAGGCCAGCCTGAGCCGGAGTGAGACCCTACCTCGAAAAACCAAAAAAAAAAAAAAAAAATTTTTAAACTGAAATCAGAAAGAAAACTCAGTAGGAATTCACCTAGACATTTGATTTTGCAACAATTTCAAATGATATTTCAAAAGAATAAAAAATAAAATTGGACAGGTTAAAAATACAGAAAGTAATTAACAAAACCTTTCCAGAGAAACAAAAGTGCAAAAATGAATGTAAGACCTCAGCATGTAAACAGAGGGCATGAAGAAAACACAAATTAAGTCACAAATGAAGAATGAAAAGACACTGACAGGCATGCTCAACTATATACGTCATGGTTGGAGAGAGGACTTGCCTGCAGAGCCTAACAACCCGAGTTCGAGCCCCCAGTACCCATGTAAAGCCAGATCCACAAAGTGGCACGTGCGTCTGGAGTTTGTTTGCAGCAGCTGGAGGACCTGGCACACCTGTTCTCTCTGTCTCTCTTCTATCTTTCTCTGCTTGCAGATAAATAAAAAATATACCAACCGGGGATGAGGACGAGAAAGGGAGGATGGTAGGGGAAGAGATGAGTGCAAACAAAGTTTAGTGACACGTAGGTGTGCAAGTGACAGGGTGAAACCCATTACTCTGTACTCACCTACAAGATTAATGTCAGCCAGGCGTGGTGGCATGCACCTTTAATCCCAGCACTCGGGAGGCAGAGGTAGGAGGATCGCTGTGAGTTCAAGGTCACCCTCAGACTACATAGTGAATTGCAGGTCAGCCTGGGCTAGAGCGAGACCCCACCTCAAAAAAACAAAACAAAAAAAAGATTAATATCAGAAATAAAAAGAATTAGGGAAACTATACACCAGGTTGTTTTTAATATTTATTCATTTGAGAGAGAAAGTGGCAGAGGCAGAGAATGGGTGCACCAGGGCCTCCAGCCACTGTGAATGCATGCGCCACCTTGTGCATCTGGCTTTACGTGGGTCCTGGGGAATCGAACCTGGGTCCTTAGGCTTTGCGGGCAAGCACCTTAGCCACTGAACCATCCCTCCACCAGGTCTTCCTGTGTGATGAGGCAGCTATGTGCTAGCAGGGCTGAGCTCCCTGCATCTGTGTATGGGGCATGCACTGTGAGAAAAACGAGTGTGGCTTTTTAGAACATGTGTACTCACTGACTTACTAAATATACCTTCTTTGGTTTGGTCATATTTTGAAGCATGGTCTCCCTCTAGCCCAGGCTGGCCTTGAACTCACAGCACTTCTCCCACCTCTGCCTCCCAAATGCTGGGAAATAATACTTTCTTTTTTTCTTTTTTAAAGAAAAATTTTCATCTGCAAAATGCACAATTTTAAATATATGACATAACATGGTTGTTTCCCATTATGGTGAAAAATTGCAAAGAATTTAAATAGCCAACAGCAAGTGAATGATTAAAGTATTATAGCCAGGCGCGGTGGCACATGCGTGTAATTCCCACACTCAGGAGACTGAGGCAGAAGTGTGACGGATTTGAGTGCAGCTTAGCATGCATTACAGCTTACAGGCCAGCCTGGGACAATTGTGTGCGTGTGTGTACATACGTGCACACACGCACACGTATATATGCCCATGGTATGAATGTGTAATGTCAACATCAGTGCTGTTGAAAAAATGTTGATACATAAAACCTGATTCAGCCAGGCGTGGTGGCGCACGCCTTTAACCCCAGCACTCGGAAAGCAGAGATAGGAGGATCGCTGTGATTTCGAGACCATCCTGAGGCTACCCAGTGAATTCTAGGTGAGCCTGGGCTAGAGTGAGACCCCACCTCAGACAAATCAAACACGTGAGGCAGGCTGAGGGGCACGCACTCGTAATCCCAGCCCTCTGGGGGCTGAGACAGGAGGGTCTTGAGTTTGCATTTGAGTCCCCCTGAAATCGCTCATGGAGGATGCTCCCAAACAAGAATGTCTCGTTACTGTGTCCATGTCCCGGTTAGCAAGGGCCATAACCCTGGCTGACGAGCTTCTGCCACCCTGCCTTGCAGCATAAAAGATGAAGAGGAGCAGATGTGCCCCATCTGCCTGCTGGGCATGCTGGACGAGGAGAGCCTGACGGTGTGTGAGGACGGCTGCCGCAACAAGCTGCACCACCACTGCATGTCCATCTGTAGGTGGCTCCTTTCCTCAGCCCCGGAGCCCTGGTGCTCTGGCTAGATGAGACGGCGGGGGGGGGGGGGAGTCTCAGGGCCATGTGTGATCAGCCTTTTGACTTGGGGACACAACAGTGATACTGTCATCTACAAAAGTCACAAAGGCAGAGGTAGGAAAACTATGCAATTGAATTACAAAAAACATGGCAAAAAAAAAACACAACTCTGTTTTTTAAAATATATTTTATTTATTTGTTTGAAAGAGAAAGAGGTAGAGAGTGAGAGAGAGAATAGATGCACCAGTGCCTCCGGCCACTGCAAACAAACTCCAGATGCATGTGTCCCCTTGTGCATCTGGCTTCCGTGGCCCTAGAGAATCGAACTGGGATCCTTTGGCTTTTCAGGCAAGCGCTTTGACTGCTAAGCCATCTCTGCAACCCTAAACCTCTGTGTTCTAAGTAAGTTCACAGTTTTGTGTTGGGCTGCATTAGTAGCTACCCTTGGCCACATGTAGCCTGAGAGCTCGATATTAAGTTTTCAGCATGGTGGAATTTAGGGTTGGTTAGGTGGTGGTCTGCTTGAGCCAGGACATGCAGCATGTAGAAAATGTGACCCACCCGGTTGGGGAAGCCGTGCACAATTACAGAGACTTCCAGCGTGGGAGGGGTGTGCAGAGGGCAGGGGGCGGAAGGCCTGGGCATCCGGCGAGGCTGGTCCGCATAGCCAGGTGGGCAGAGTGTTTTGAACCGTAATGAGCAAAGGCCAGGTCACCTCGCTAAGAGGACAGCATTTCTGGAAGGGATGGGCGTCAGGGTGCAGCGTCCGTGGAGCTTCTTGTTGTCATCAAATTCTTTCTTCCGTTTAAGTCCTATCTGTTGTGACATACAAATACTTGATGTTAAGCATTTACAATTTTGGTAAGGTTGCTTTTTTTTTTCTTTAATTTTTAGGGGCAGAAGAATGTAGAAGGAATAGAGAACCTTTAATATGTCCCCTTTGTAGATCTAAGTGGAGATCCCATGATTTCTACAGGTAATCATTTTGAGTTATTGATTGACATGTGTTTAATTTTTTTAAAAAATTAAAATGTCCTCTACCTGGATGTGGCCATACATGACTGTAGTTCCTGCTCTTGGGAAACCGAGGCAGGAGGATCATGAGTTTAAGGCCGGCCTGAGTTACATAGCCTGTCTAAAAAAAAAAAAAAAAAAAAAACATGGAAAACAGGCCAGGTATGGCTGTGCACACGTTCAGTCCCAGCACTTGGGAGGTAGAGGTAGGAGGATCACTGTGAGTTTGAGGCCAGCCTGGGACTACAGAGAGAGTTGCAAGACAGCCTGGGCTAGAGCGGAACCCTACCTCAGGGAGGTGGGGGGACAGTCACAAAGTATGATTTCAGCCTGTTGAGATTTTTCAGCAAGCTTTGTTCTCTGTCGTAGCCACGAGCTGTCGAGCCCCGTGGATTCCCCAGCCTCCCTGAGGGCAGCCCAGCAGCCGAGCTCTCAGCAGCAGCCTTTGGCTGGGTCACAAAGAAGGACTCAAGACAGCACCTTTAACCCCACTCACTATGGAACCCAGCAGATCCCACCCGCTTACAAAGACGTAGCTGAGCCATGGACCCAGGTGAGCCCTCCGGGCTGCCCACGTGCAAAGTGTGTTTGCTTCGCCTTCAAGAAAAGGCTTTTGCTCGCCTCCATCTTGAGTTCTAGTCTGTTCAGAATTTTAATTTTACCGTTTTGTTTTTGTTTTTTAATGAGAGAGAGAATTGGCATGCCAGGGCCTCCAGCCACTGAAATCAGATTCCAGGCAAGCCCGCCACCTTGTGAGCATGCACAACCTTGCACATGCATCACCTTGTGCGTCTGGCCTAACATGGGATCTGGGGAGTCAAACATGGGTCCTTAGGCTCCACAGGCAAGCGCCTTTACCCACTAAGCCATCTCTCCAGCCCTAACTTTACTTTTGACAGGAACGCTCTCCTGCCTGTGATACACCTAATCTTCAAAGGCTCCTGGTGCTTTTGCAAGTCTAGACATCCCTCTTCCTGAATAACACATCCAAGGCTGTGCAGACAGAACCGCAGCTCTCCAGTGCTGACTTTGTCTAGGGTTTACTTCCTACCTCAACTCGGCCTCTCCTCTCTGTAGCCTGGTGGCAGATCAGGGACGCTTACTGAGCAGATAAGCAAGATGCCTGTGTGCCTCTCACCTCATCTTGAGACTTTTTTTTTTTTTTTTGATAGTTTATTTTTATCTATTTGTTTGACAGAGAGAGAGAAAGGGTGCACCAGGGCCTCCAGCCACTGCAAAGGAACTCCAGATGCTTGTGCCCCCTTGTGCATCTGGCTTACGTGGGGCCTGGGGGATCGAACCTGGGTCCTTTCGCTTTGCAGGCAAGCGCCTTAACCGCTAAGCCATCTCTCCAGCCCTCGTCTTGGGACTTTTATTTGTAAGGTCAGGCTCCATTCTTTCCCCTTCTCTCCTGGCTGAATACTTCTTTGCCCTCAGTAAATACGGTTGGGGGTTAACTATTTAATTTATACACGATTTTCTTGGTTGTTAAATGCTTAGCCCATTATTTTTGAAACATAGGATCTAAATCACATAGATTTTCCAGAAAAGAGTAGTAAAATAATTACTTTCTAAATTTGAGAGTGAGAAAGGAAGAGAGAGAGAAATGGGCACACCAGGGCCTCTTGCCACTGCAAGGGAACTCCAGATACATGTGCCACGTTGGGTATCTGGCTTTCCATGGGTCCTGGGGGATTGAACACCAGCCAGCACACTTTGCAACTTAGCACCCTTAACGGCTGAGCTGTCTCCTCATCTGAAGTCATTGCTTTAGGCATTCTGTTAAACTTTCCTAAAAGCTATTAAATTTGTGAGTGGATGCATGCATTAAGTCACCAAGCTTCTCTGTCATTAGGATTTGGTTCCTTTCTTGTCCTGTGACCATCATAGTCCTCAAGTTTTAGAATTCTCTCCTCTGCGTGTTAACAACCCATTCATTATGAATTTAATAAAATCCCTAAAATTAATAAGCATCTGCCTCAATTCCCTTGCGTGATTTGTGGATGGCATTGAGCCCAGAGCCTAACTCACTCAGGAGACCTCATACAGCCCTGACGGCCGGTCCTGAGCCGCGAGATGCGTCCTCTCAAGCCTGGGGGCTGTTCCGCTTGCTCGTGCTTAAGACAGGATGAGAGCCGCTTAGCAGCACCAGAAGTGTGTCCTTACTGGTTTATTCTCCTTTATGGTCTCCATGTAAGAACACATTTAAATATGTTAGGACCCATTTCTTTAGGTATTTTCACATGGTAAGTTATCTTAGACAGTAAGCTTCCCTTTTGCCAGTTGGGTCCGCAATGCCCATGCCTTACCTTTCCCCCCTAGAGCCTCTGGGGTGTGCAGGCGGGGTACTGAGGCACGTGAACCTGAGGCCCGTGGTGACCCTTTGTTAAATAAGCATTTCTTCTTCAGTTGGGTTTTCATGTCTTGTTTTTATAGTTCCATCTGTCCTATTTGGTCCCACCCAAGGCATTAAAAATGAAGTAGGTTCTCTTGGTTACCGCTGTCACCTCTAGTAAGCATCCTGTTTTGAAACCTCCCCTCCCCTCCGGCACCTGCTCTAGCCGCCTTCTCCATAAACCACCCTCACAGGAACAGAGCGATGGAGTTCTGTACAGTTTTGTTTCTGAATCTTTTTTTCAGCATGGGGGTGTGCAAGCAGAAAAATCTAATTGTATCTAATTCTTAGAGCTTACCCTCAATTTTACATGAGCTAACAAATAATGCCTTTCATGATTGCCAATTAAACTCGAATGTAAAATTCCTGTTTATGGGCTGGAGAGATGGCTTAGTGGTTAAGGCACTTAACCTGGGAAGCCTAAGGACCCGGGTTTGATTCTGCAGGACCCACATAAGCCAGCTGTATAAGGTGGCACATGCATCTGGAGTTCCTTTGCAGGGGCAAGAGGCCCTGGCATACCCATTCTCTCTCTCTCTCTCTCTCCCCTTCTCAAATAAGTAAATGAAATATTTTTAAAAATTGTTGGGCATGGTGGTGCACGCCTTTAATCCCAGTACTTGGGAGGCAGAGGTAGGAAGATCGCCTTGAGTTCAAGGCCAGCCTGAGACTACATAGTGAATTCCAGGTCAGCCTGGGCTAGAGTGAGACCCTACCTCAAAAAATAAAAAATAATAATTATTATTAAAAATATATGTGTATATATTTTTAAATTAAAACATATTTTTAATTATTGACTTTATTTGAGAGAGAGAATGGGCATGCCAGCCACTGCAAATGAACTCCAAATACATGTCCCACCTTGTGCATCTGGCCTATGGGGGTACTGGGGAATTGAACCTGGGTCCTTAGGCTTTGCAAGCAAGTGCCTTAACCACTAAGCCATCTGTCCAACTCTAAAATATTTTTTTTTAATTTTCTGTGTATGGGGAAGAAACAACAAAACTTCATGATTTTTCGGGAATTCTGCTTATATCAAATTGAGTAGTCCAGTAAAGGAGTAAGTGACCAGTTTTTCTTTAGTAACCAGAACCTGTGCCTGACTCGGCATCGGCGGGTCACTGACGTCCGACTCTCCACGCCTTGTTTGTTTGACACAGGTGTTCGGGATGGAGCTCGTTGGCTGCTTATTTTCTAGAAACTGGAATGTGAGAGAGATGGCCCTCAGGCGGCTCTCCCACGACGTCAGTGGGGCCCTGCTGCTGGCCAACGGGGAGAGCGCCGGCAGCTCTGGAGGCGGCAGCGGCGGCCCAAGCGCGGGAGCCGCCAGCGGGCCCCCGGCGAGCACCTCGGGAGACGTGGTGCAGGCATGCTGCAGCGTCCTGGCCGTCGTCTGCGCCGACCCTGTCTACAAAGTGTACGTTGCTGCTTTAGTAAGTATCCTCCGTGCTCGGGAGGGATCATGCTTGCGGGGGGGGGGGGGGGGGAATACAAAATTTTATTTTTAACCCATGGTCCCGGGAAATTATAATTTCCCACCTTATTTAAATTCACTGTTCAAGTCTCTTATGCACTGTCGACTTGCCTCCCCTCAAGTAGTAATGTCTTCCTATTCATACATTTTTCTTGAGTGGATGCATCTCCCGTGACAAAAAGAACTACCTCATGGGCAGGTGTGGTGGTGCGCCCCACTGAGCCCAGCACTTGGGAGGTGGAGGTAAAAGGGTCAGTTCAAGGTTAATCTTGGCTGCTTAGGGCGTTTAAGGCCAGCATGGACCATGTGCAACTCTGTCTTCAAAAATAAACAAACAACAAAAAAACTTTATAGTGGGCCGGGGAGATGTCTCAGATGGCCACACAAGCATGAGAATCCCTCCATCCCCCATAAAAGTAGAGCGTGGTGACGCGTGCCTATACTGCTGGGCAGGCAGAAACACCAGGATCCCTGGGGCTGGCTGGCCAGCTTATCTAGTGAAGTCATGGAGCTCCAGATAGTGAGAGCCCCTGTCTCCAAAAGGTGGAGGGCTGGAGAGGTGGCTGAGCAGTTTAGGTGCTTGTCTGTGAAACCGAAGGACCCAGGTTCGATTCTCCAGATCCCACATAAGCCAGATGCACATGGTGGTGCATGCATCTCAAGTTTGTTTGCGGTGACTGGAGGCCCTGGTGTGCTCTCTCTCCCCCCTAATAAATAAAAATTAAAAAGGTGGAGAGCCATTGAGGGAGACACCAGTGTCAACCACTGGCTTCATTATGCACGCACACACTTGTAGCTACACAAAGAAAACACACACACTCCTATACAAAATAAAATACCTCATGGAATAGAAAAGTTACCTTTTACCAACCTGGTATCAGTAGACGACGCTAAGGAGAATTGGGTAGTGTGCGTACACATTCGTGCGGAGGCCAGAAGTGACATTGGCATGCCTCAGTCACAGTCCGCTTGCTAAGGGCAGTCTCGCACTTGAACCCAACTCAGCCAATCTAGCCAGCCAGTTTGCCCCGGGGATCCTGCCTCCACCTCCCACGTGCTGGTACTACAGGAGCGCCACCACGCCTGGCATCCAGGGCACTTACGTGTTTGCTGGGTTCCAAACTAGCCCCACTCCTGCTTGCATGGCAAGCTCTGTCCACTGAGATGTGTCCTTAGCCCCAAAACTCTATTTTTAATAAAATTTTTTGCTTGACTTGTTATTAAAAGCAGTGTGAGGAAATTTAGCAGCCTTTTAATGGAAGAGGGTTCCAGGACAGAGACACCGAGTCGTTTTTCCAGTTGAACCTGCTGGAAGCCAACTTTCCTGAGTGGGCTGGAATAATGAGTGTTGGAAAAAGATCTTGATCTTTTCCATAATGAGCGCACAGCGCGTTAAGCCTCTGTAACTTGACTTTAGCACCCTGGGCTGCCTGGTAGACTGCAGGGTATGTGAACGGTTTCTGCCCCAGACACCAGCAGCAGACCCATGTCTTTTCATATGACCCCCCCCATCATGACAAAGGATGCAGGCACTGCCAAATGAGCCTTGTGACCCCCTAGGCCTCAAAATCGCCCCCCCAGTTCAGAACCTTTGCCTTAAGATAATTCTGACCCAGTCCTGTTTTAAAGAGTCACTCTCTAAGCTCCTCTCGTTGTCTCATTTCTAATCCCTCCCCTATCAAGGTGGGGCTGGTGAATCTGCCTCCCGAGAAACATCATGGTTTTGAGTAGAGGCTGGCGTCGGAGCTGAGCGGCCCTGGAAATTAACACAGCTGGGATACGTGAAAGTTGCTAGTCACCTGGGGTTCGCTAGGCCTCGGGCGCGTGGGGCAGGTAGCAGACCGCCATCCAGACTCGCGCGGTTAGGAGCGCTGCCTAACCCGCTGTGACATTTGGCTTGCCCGCCTTGCCTTACTGTTTCTTAAGCATTGCTTGGATGAGCATGGTGCTAATTTTTGGTCCTGATCTGTTCCTATCATTATTTATTTGGCTGTTCCAATTGTCTCAGATTATGCCGTTGTTTCTGATGCTTTGTAAAGGCAGCTGAGCTAACCGTTGGCTTTCCCCCTAGAAAACATTGCGAGCCATGCTGGTATACACTCCTTGCCACAGTTTGGCAGAAAGGATCAAACTCCAGCGACTGCTGCGGCCAGTTGTGGACACCATCCTCATCAAATGTGCAGATGCCAATAGGTGAGGCCCATTCGTAGATTGCTTAAAGGTACCTAACACTTCACCTCACACCTAGTGGGTGCTTGATACGTATTTATTGACTAAGTTTTTGAATATCGTTTTCTAATGAGAGAATAGAAGTTCACACACAGCATTTGAAGCTCCTAGGACTAGGAAAAGGAGCTCCCCTGAACACGTACGTGTACTGTGATAGGTTCTCTTAAATAGTATAGTTTTAAGAAAAAAATTGCTTTTATTTATTTGACAGAGATAGACAGAATGGACATGCAAGGCCTCAGTGAACTCCAGATGCATGTGCCACCTTGTACATCTGGCTTACATGGGTCCCTGGGAATCAAACCTGGGTCCTTAGACTTTGCAGGCAAGCACCTTAATAGCTAAGCCATCTCTGCAGGCCTTTCACAGCATTCTCTTTTTTTATTTAATTTTTTTTGATAACTTCCATAATTATAGACAATAAACCATGATAATTCCCTCCTCCATTTTCCCCTTCATAACTCCACTCTCCATCACATCCTTTCCTCTGGCTCTTATTCTTTTTGCCACCTCTTCCACAATGGACCCTGAGCCTTGGAAGGTGTGATAGAGATGTTTCAGTGCTGAGCACTCTTCTGTCACTTCTTCTCAGCACTCTGGTGCCTTGAGCCATCCCAGAGGTCACCACCATCTGAAAAGAGAAACTTCTCTAACCAAAAGTGAGGGTAGCTGTCGCAGTCAGGTTTGCATTGCTGTAGAAATCACCCAACAAAGAGCAGCTTGTTGGGGAAGAAGAAGGGGGGTTATTTTGGCCTACAGGCTTGAGGGGGAAGCTCCACGATGGCAGGGGAAAACGACATGTGCAGAGGATGGACATCACCCCCTGGCCAACATCAGGTGGACAATAGCAACAGGGGAGTGTGCCAAACACTGGCTTGGGGACACTAGCTATAACACCCATAAGCCCACCCCCAACAATACATCCCTCCAGGAGGCATTAATTCCCAAATCTCCATCAGCTGGGAACCTAGCATTCAGAACACCTAAGTTTATGGGGGACACCTGAATCAAATCACCACAGTAGCATAAATATATGGGTATGAACATTAAGAGAAGTGCTTATTGGGCAGTTTGGTGATCATAATGTATGCATTTAGCCAGACATTACACCCCTCGGGCTCATGACCTCCCCATCATAGGTTTTCAGTACTGAGCATGTATTCCCTCCTGAGGAGCAGGCCTCAGGCCTCTAGTCCAGCTATAGAGCGGGTTGGTTTTCCCCATAACAGATGTGCCACTATTGCACCCGTTGGCTCATGTGGCCTGGCTGGTCAAACATAGGCTTGTAATGTCTACTGTTGTTGATCACCACTGGTGATTTCTCTCTCCCATAGGGCTCTATGCAGCATACCTTTGTCCAGCTTTCTGTCAGCTGGTCTTCAGGGAGGAGGTTTTCAGCTCAGTTCCAACTTGATTTCTCAGTGGCCTTGCAGCCCAAGTATGTGGAGTCTTCAGCAACAGGGTCTTTCCATCTTTCCTGGTGGGAAACCAAGGGCCTTGGCAATGGCCTGTAATGGTTTGAGGTCATCAGGGACCTCCCTGACCAACAACTCACTGAAAGGTATCCCATCCCTGGCACTGAAATTTTTCTAGTACCAATCTATGGCTTCTAGGTGTGCCATTGTCTAAAACAGGAGGTTTCCATATGACTTGTTTGTATCCTCTTAGATTTTGATTAACCCTACCCCCACCCTTTATTTAGTCTCTTCCCCTGACCTCACTTAGGCCTTTCCATCCCCAGTAATCTGGTCTTCCACTTACATTACAGTACCATTCCCCTAAGCCCCCCCCCCCCTTTAAATCCCCTTTCTAGCTTACTGGCCTCTACTACCAAGTTTTATTCCAACTCACATACAAATCCAAACATTTGTAGCTAAGATCCATATATGAGAGAGAACATGCAATGTTTGGCTTTCTGGGCCTGGGTCACCTCACTTAGTATAATCCTTTCCATATCTATCCATTTCCCTGAAAATTTCATAACTTCATTTTTTCTTTACCACTGAGTAGAACTCCATTGTATCAGTTGAGGGACATCTAGGCTGGTTTCGTTTCCCAGCTATTGTGAATTGAGTGGCAATAAACATGGTTAAGCAAGTAACTCTAAGGTAGTGAGATAAGTCCTTAGGATATATGCCTAGGAGTGCTATAGCTGGGTCATATGATAGATCTATGTTTAGCTGTCTCAGGAACCTCCACACTGATTTCCACAATGGCTATACCAGTTTACATTCCCACCAACAGTATAAAGAAGGATTCCTCTTTTTCCACATCCTCACCAGCATTTATTGTCATTCGTTTTTGTTGTTGTTTCTTTTCTTTTCCTCTTTTGTTTTTTGTTTTTTGGAAGTATGGTCTCACTCTAGCCCAGGCTGACCTGGAATTCACATAGTCTCAGGGTGGCCTTGAACTCATGGTGATCCTCCTACCTCTGCCTCCCAAGTGCTGGGATTAAAGGCATGTGCCACCACACCTGGCTTTTTTTTTTTTTTTTTTTTTTGATGATAGCCATTCTGACATCTGAATAAGATGGAATCTCAAAGTAGTTTAATTTGCATTTCCCTGATGGCTAAGGATGTAGAACATTTTTTTTTTTTAGATGTTTATGTACTATCTGTATTTCTTCTTTTAGGAATTCTCTATTTAGCTCCATAGCCTTTTTTTGGTGGGGGGGGGTTTCAAGGTAGGGTTTCACTCTAGTCTAGGCTGACCTGGAATTCATTCTGTATTCTCAGGGTGGCCTTGAACTTACAGCGATCCTCCTACCTCTGCCTCCCAAGTGCTGGGATTGAAGGCGTGCACCACCATGCCTGGCTTCATAGCCCATTTTTAATTGGGTTGTTTGATTTCTTATTATTTAGGTTTTTGAGTTCTTTGTATATCCTGGATATTAATCCTCTGTCAGATATATAGCTGGTAAAGATTTTCTCCCATTCTGTAGTTTGCCTCTTTGCTCTATTCACAGTGTCCTTTGCTGTTCAAAAGCTTTGCAATTTCATGAGGTCCCAGTGGTTAGTCAGTGATTTTATTTCCTGAGCAACTAGCATTACATTCAGAAAATCTGCCTATGCCAATATGTTGGAGGGTTTCCCCTGCTTTTTCCTCTAGCAGTTTCAGCGTTTGAGGTCTGATATTCAGGTCTTTGATTCATTTGGAATTAATTCATGTGCATGGAGAGAGATAAGGATCTACAGATAACCAGTTTTCCCAGCACCATTTGCTGAAGAGATTGTATTTTCTTCAATGAGTATTTTTATCAAAGATCAGGGGGCTGTATCTGCTTACACTTATATCTGGGTCCTTTATTGCTGTTCCATTGATCTACATGTCAGTTTTTGCACCAGTACCATGCTGTTTTTGTTACTATGGCTCTGCAATATAGCTTAGAATCAGGTATGGTGATACCACCAGTCTCATTTTTGTTGCTCAAAGTTGTTTGGGCTATTTGAGGTTTTTGTGCTTCCAAATGAATTTTAGGATTTTTTTTTTTTTTCTATTTCCATGAGGAACGACATTGGATGTTGATGGGGATTGAGTTAACTGTGTAGATTGCTTTTGGTAAGATTGACATTTTCACAATATTGATTCTACCAATCCAAGAACATGGGATGTCTTTCCATTTCCTTGTGTTTTCTGCAGTTTCTGTCTGGGGTGTTTTAAAGTTTTCATTGTAGAGATCCTTCATTTCCTTGGTTAGGTTTACACCAAAGTACCTTATTTATTTTTTTTTGAGCACTTGTGAATGGGAGTGATTCCCTGATTTCACCCTCGGCATATTTGTTGTTAGCATATAGGAAGGCTACTGATTTCTGTGTGTTTATTTTGTATCCTGCTACATTGCTAAAAGTGTTTATCAGCTCTAACAGTTTGCTGGTAGAGTCTTTAGGGCCCTTTATATATAGAATCATATTATCTGTCAATAATGATAATTTGATCTCTTCCTTTCTAATTTATATCTCTTTTTGTGTGTGTCTCTTGCTTTATTGGCATAGCTGAGACTTCCAGTACTATATTAAATAAAAGTGGGGACAGTGGACACCCTTTGTATCTTCCTGATTTTAGTGGGAAAGCTTCAAGTTTTTCCACATTTAGTATGATATTGTGTGTAGGTTTGTCATAAATAGCCCTTATTGTTACGTAGAATTCTTTTTTTTTTAATGTGAAGTTCATTTGATAAGAACACTGACATATATAACCATGAAGTGTAAACTTATTTTAGAGAAGTAATATTATTACTTGCTTATGCCTCATTATGTGAGTTAGAAAATAATCCCATTCCTTTTTTTTTTTTTTCAATTTAATGAAATTTTACTGTAATTGTGGGCACTTTTGTTTTATTTTTAGTTTCATATCTTAGTTTTTTTTCAAAGTAGACAATAAACAAGAATAATTCTAAGCCAGGCGTGGTGGCACATCCCTTTAATCCCAGCACTCGGGAGGCAGAGGTAGAAGGATCACCATGAGTTCAAGGCCACCCTAAAACTACAGAATGAATTCCAGGTCAGCCTGAGCTAGAGTGAGACCCTACCTCAGAAAAAAAAAAAAAAGAACAATTCTGACTGGAGAGTAACAGTTTGAGACCAGGATTACTCTTGCTCTGCCCTTCCCTGGGGAGGAAAAGCCACTTGCGTGTATTAAGCACAGGTGTAAAGTCGGGTTGGCAATCCTGTATGTTAGTTACCTTCTCATTGCTGTGAACACGCCTCACCAGAAGCAGCCTGCGGAGGGGAGAGCGTGCTGCATTCAGACCGGGGAGGGCACAGCACGCTGCATTCAGACCCGGGAGGGGAGAGCGTGCTGCATTCAGACCTGGGAGGGGAGAGCGTGCTGCATTCAGACCGGGGAGGGCACAGCATGCTGCATTCAGACTGGGGAGGGGAGAGCGTGCTGCATTCAGACCCGGGAGGGGAGAGCGTGCTGCATTCAGACCCGGGAGGGGAGAGCGTGCTGCATTCAGACCGGGGAGGGCACAGCACGCTGCATTCAGACCCGGGAGGGGAGAGCGTGCTGCATTCAGACCGGGGAGGGGAGAGCGTGCTGCATTCAGACCTGGGAGGGGAGAGCGTGCTGCATTCAGACCGGGGAGGGCACAGCATGCTGCATTCAGACCGGGGAGGGCACAGCATGCTGCATTCAGACTGGGGAGGGGAGAGCGTGCTGCATTCAGACCCGGGAGGGGACAGCGTGCTGCATTCAGACCGGGGAGGGGAGAGCGTGCTGCATTCAGACTGGGGAGGGCATAGCACACTGCATTCAGACCCGGGAGGGGACAGCATGCTGCATTCAGACCTGGGAGGGGAGAGCGTGCTGCATTCAGACCTGGGAGGGGAGAGCGTGCTGCATTCAGACCGGGGAGGGCATAGCGTGCTGCATTCAGACTGGGGAGGGGAGAGCGTGCTGCATTCAGACCCGGGAGGGGAGAGCGTGCTGCATTCAGACCGGGGAGGGCACAGCATGCTGCATTCAGACCGTCGCATGGTCTCGCTACAGCGCAGCAGGCCTGGGCACCACAAGGCTGACCCCCCCACTCCACTCTGCCGCTGCTCTCATGGGAGGTTTTCCTCCCCCAGTCATGTGCACAGATGCGGTGTCCAGGGACCGTCCTGTTGGTCGTTAACAGTCACATACGGAAGCCTGTGCGGGGGGAGGGTGTTCGCTGCTCACCTGGCATTTGTTTTCTCTCCCTCTTTCTGAAACTTGAAAGATAGGGTGTTTGCCTCAGTAGTTGCCTGGATAACTGAAAGCATAAGAAATGTGGTAGGTGGGCTGGGGGAGTGGCTTAGCAGTTAATGATTTGCCTGCAAAGTCAAAGGACCCAGGTTCAATTCCCTAGGACCCATGTTAGCCAGATGCACAAGGGGACACACGCATCTGGAGTTCATTTGCAATGGCTGGAGGCCCTGGCGTGCCCATTTTCTCTCTCTATCCCTCTTTCTCTGTCAAGTAAATAAAATAAAATATTTTAGAAAAAGAAAAGAAATGTAGTAGAGAGGTTAGGACGGTTAACACTTGTTTTGAAGTAGATAACCAGTCGGAAGGGCTTTGGTGGAGCGGGGTGGTTTATGGTGGTCCTGGGCAAAGTCAGCAGATGGTAGGCAAGTAAGGATGTTTCCGTTTATGTCTTGAGTGCTTTTTCATTCACGTGTACATGTGTGCACATACCTACCAAGGTCTCTTGCCGCTTTGTGTGTAGCTTTATGTGGGTGCCACGTAATCAAACCCAGGCCAACAGACTTTAGAAGTGAGTGCCTGACCCATCTTCCCTGCAAGCAAGGATTTGTTTTGTTTTTAATTAAGGTGATTTCTTTTTTGTTTTTGGGGGGGAGGTATTTTTTTTAAATATTTTCAGGGGCCTGGAGTGATGGCTTAGTGATTAAGGCACTCACCTGCAAAGCCAAAAGACCCAGGTTTGATTCACCAGGACCCACGTTAGCCAGATGCACAAGGGGGCGCATGCATCTGGAGTTCGTTTGCAGCGGCTGGAGGCCCTGGTGCCCCCATTCTCATTCTCTCCATCTCCCTTCCTCCCCGCCCCCATCTATCTGCCTCTTTATCTCAAATAAATAAACAAATAAAATTTATAAAAATATTTTATTTGGGGCTAGAGAGATGGTTTAGCAGTCAAGGCCTTTTCCTGCAAAGCCAAAGGTTTGATTCCCTTGTACCCACGTGAGCCAGATGCACAAGGTGGCATATGCATCTGGAGTTCATTTATAGTGGCTATGGGCCCTGGCACACCCATTCTCTCTCTCTCTCTCTCTCTCTCTCTCTCTCTCTCTCTCTTCCTTCCTCCCTCCCTCCCTCTCTCTTTCCCAAATTAAAAAAAAAACAAACTTTTAAAAAATACTTTTATTTATTTATTTTCAAGCAGAGAGAAAATGAGAATGGATATGCCAGGGACTCTAGCCACTGCACATACTCCAGATGCATGCACCACTTTGTGCACGTGGCCCTACTCGGGTACTGGGAATTGAACCTGGGTCCTTTGCTTTGCAGGCAAGTGCCTTAACCACTAAGCAACCTCTCCAGCCCTATATTCTTTTTTTTTTTAATTATTTATTTATTTATTTATTTGAGAGTGACAGACACAGAAAGACAGATAGAGGGAGAGAGAGAGAATGGGCGCGCCAGGGCTTCCAGCCTCTGCAAACGAACTCCAGACGCGTGCGCCCCCTTGTGCATCTGGCTAACGTGGGACCTGGGGAACCGAGCCTCAAACCAGGGTCCTTAGGCTTCACAGGCAAGCGCTTAACCGCTAAGCCATCTCTCCAGCCCACAGCCCTATATTCTTATTTTAACAAGATTGAGCAATGGAAATAACTCTTTTTTAAAATATTTAATTATTTATTTGTGAGCAGAGAGTATGGGTGTGTCAGGGCTTCTTGCCACTACAAATGAAATACAGATACATGTACCACTCTGTGCATCAGGCTTTGCAATCAAGTGCCTTTAACAATGCTGAGCCAGGGAAGCTCCCAACCTCTCTGGCCTCCGCTGCTCCTGGTTGGGGGGGAGGGGAGGAGGTTGGCGGGACCTGGACTGGCATGGCTCAGTGGTCTCGGAAAGAGGTGGAAGGGAGTCAGCCTAGTGGGCAGGAAACTACTAAAGTTCCTGTGGAATCGAAATAGAATTTTATAAGAGCATAGTGGATGGAGAAGAGAAAACCTGTGGTGGCTGTGAAGACTCTGATGCCATGTATGTCAAGTTAATACCTTTTGATGGTCACGAATTTATTGTGAAAAGAGAACATGCACTAACATCGGAAACAATGAAAGCCATGTTGAGTAGGCCAGGTCAGTTTGCAGAGAATGAGACCAGTGAGGTCAATTTTAGAGAGATCCCTTCACATGTGCTATCAAAAGTATGCATGTATTTTACCTACTAGGTTTGCTATGCTAACAGCTCTACCGAGATTCCTGAATTCCCAATTGCAACTGCTGATGGCTGCCAACTTCCTAGATTGTTAAATAAAATAAATTATAATAAACTGTTAATTTTTTCAGTATTTAATACCTGTAGTTCAGTTGGAATTTTTTTTCATATATAGCATGTTGCCTGTGAGCAATTGAACTATAAGTTAATTGCAAAGCAGATTACCTTCTGTTCTTTTGCATAACGATGCTGAGCTATCTCCCCAGCCCCCAGAAGAAGTTTTTTTAATGTGGCTTAATATTTAAATCAGTACTAGGCAACACTAATGATTTGGTACTTAACATGCTTAAACTTTAGGCATTAGACCCAAAAATAAATATTACTTGGAGTGACAGGGTTGGTGTAATTTCCGCGGTGGAGAAGTAAACATTTTTTTTCTGACAAGGCCTGCGTCCCTGCGCCGGCAGGAGTGTGCATTCCATCCCACGCCCAGAGTTGACGCTGTGTCTCTTCCATTGTAGCCGCACGAGCCAGCTGTCCATATCAACGCTGCTGGAACTGTGCAAGGGCCAAGCGGGAGAGCTGGCAGTTGGCAGAGAAATCCTGAAAGCTGGTAATAACGTCTAACTTCAAGTCACTGCCACTTGGTTTATCATTTTCCTTAGCCTGTTTCTCATAGGGCTGCTAACGAATTTTGAATTTTATAAATTGATGCACTCTGCTATGTTTAGAAATGCTACTTAATTAGTTTCATAACTAATAGGGTCCCGAGTATTTTAGTTGGTCTCCCATCATTTAACCATGTTTTGTTTTATATCTTCTCCATATCACTATTTTTCCATCATTTATTTTTACTTTTGTAGGATCCATTGGTATTGGTGGTATTGATTATGTGTTAAGTTGTATTCTTGGAAACCAAACTGAATCAAACAACTGGCAAGACCTTCTGGGCCGCCTTTGTCTCATAGATAGACTGTTGCTGGAATTTCCTGCTGAATTTTATCCTCATATCGTCAGTACTGATGTGTCACAAGCTGAGCCTGTTGAAATCAGGTGATTGTTTTCTTCTGGAAATCTAACATTTTCCTCTTCTTATGCGTCCCTCATACTCCCCCGAAGAATGACATGTTAGATTTATGAAAAGACTCAGAATAAAAGAGCATGGATAGGATATTGGTTACCTCAGTGCCTAATTGTCATAGAAAGTCTAGGCTATTTCATCAACAATTTATAAATCCTTGCCGGTAGTGCACACCTTTAATCCCAACAGTCAGGAGTCTGAGGTAGGAAGGTTGCTGTGAGTTTGAGGCCACCTGAGACTACATAGTGAATTTTCCAGATCAGCCTGGGGCTGCAGCAAGAGCCTGCCTGGAAAAACTATATACATATAAAATAAATTCTTCCTACCAAAATGCTTTTTTGTATGTAATTGTACAAGCCATAAGTTGCCTTTTTAAGCATGTTCTTCATAGTGATTGAGCGTATTCCTGGTTTCTCTTCCAGGTATAAGAAACTGCTGTCCGTCTTGGCCTTTGCTCTGCAGTCCATCGACAACCCTCACTCCATGGTCGGTAAGCTCTCACGCAGGATCTACATGAGCTCCGCCAGGATGGTCACCGCCGTACCCAGCGTGTTTTCAAAACTGCTAGAAATGCTGAGCGTTTCCAGTTCCACTCACTTCGCCAGGATGCGGCGGCGTCTGCTGGCCATTGCGGAGGAGGTGGAAATCGCCGAAGCCATCCAGCTGGGCCCAGAAGGCTCTCCGGACGGCCGGCAGGACGGCCTCCCACAGGCGCTGGCCCCTGGCAGCTATGCCGAGGGTGGCTCCCTCGGGCGCACGGGCCATCTGGAGAAAGCCGAGAGAGGGCTGTGTGCCCCAAGCCTGAGTGCTAGTTCGGAGGACATTCCTGACAGACTCGGTGGCCCTTCAGTAGCACCGTGTGGTTCAACAACAGAGCAACCAAAGCCCGTGGTTCAAACGAAAGGCAGACCCCACAGTCAGTGTTTGACCGCCTCTCCTCTGTCTCATCTTTCCCAGTTAGGGTTCCCAGCCACCTCACCTCCCTCGGCACCTGCCCCGTCTGCACCAGCTGGCTCTGCAACAGACACCTCCAAGCACAGACCTCAGGGCTTCGTCCCCTGCAAAATACCCTCTGCATCTCCCCAGACGCAGCGCAAGTTTTCTCTCCAGTTCCACAGAAACTACCCTGAAAACAGAGACTCCGAGAAACTATCCCCAATCTTTACTCAGTCAAGACCCCTACCCTCCAGTAACATACACAGGCCAAAGCCATCTCGACCTCCCCCGGGTCAGCCAGGCAAGCAGGGAGATGCCTCGGAGCACAGCATGACCCTGGAGCTGAGCAGTGCGTCCGTCATACCCAGTGACGAGACAGTGTTCAGCCCGGTGGAGGACAGGTGCAGGTTAGACGTCAACACAGAGCTCAACTCCAGCATCGAGGACCTGCTTGAAGCATCTCTGCCTTCAAGTGACACGACAGTCACTTTTAAGTCAGAAGTGGCCGTCCTATCTCCCGAAAAGGCTGAAAACGACGACACCTACAAAGATGACGTGAGCCACCATCAGAAGTGCAAGGAGAAGATGGAAGCAGAAGAGGAGGAAGCGCTAGCGATCGCCATGGCGATGTCAGCCTCTCAGGACGCCCTCCCAGTGGTTCCTCAGCTGCAGGTTGAAAATGGGGAAGATATCATCATCATTCAACAAGATGTAAGTACAGCCTCCTTGGAACATGCCACAGTCTAATTCACAGTGCTGTTTGTTTGGTTTTTTTTTACTCTATTTTTATTTATTTATTTGAGAGAGAGAGAGAGAGGGAAAGAGGCAGAGGCAGAGAGAGGGAGAACGGGCACGCCAAGATCTCCAGCCACTACAGACGAACTCCAGCGCCCCCTTGTGCATCTGGCTTTTGTGGGTCCTGGGGAATCGAACCGAGGTCCTTTGGCTTTGCAGGCAGACGCCTTGACCACTAAGCCATCCCTCCAGCTCCACAGTGCTACTTTTTAATATAACTATTGATTGTAAGCAGACTTTTTGTGTATTGCATAACAGTTAATTATGTCATGTGTTGATTATATAACAATTGGTGTCACTGAAATCACAGTACTGTTGGCTTATTTCAGAGAAATTTGATTGATGCTTGCTGGTACTTACACACTTACCATTGGTGGGTCGCTGTCCATTCAGAGGTCCAATTCATAGGTGGTTTGGGAAACCAGACTTAATGGCTGATATTTTATCAGGCTGATTTCAAAAAACCTTGTTCCTTGAGTTTAACAGTAAAAAGATTGCTTTTTATTTTAATATGTAGACACCGGAGACTCTACCAGGACACACCAAAGCCAAACAGCCCTACAGGGAAGATGCCGAGTGGCTGAAAGGCCAGCAGATTGGCCTTGGAGCGTTTTCTTCCTGTTACCAGGCACAAGATGTGGGCACTGGAACTTTGATGGCGGTGAAGCAGGTAAATATGAAGAGAGTAGAGTACGTAGTGAAATGATTCAAACCACAAGATAAAGTTAAAGAAATACGAGGAGAGTAGCGTGCGCGGGGAAATGACTCAAATCACAAAGTGAAGTTTGCACAGTTGAAAGAACAAAGGGTGTGTATTCCGTGTGCTTAGTGCTTTGACAGTAGGTTGTTGGTTTGGTTTGGTTTTGTTTTTGGAGACAAGCTCTCACTTGAGCCCACACTGCTCTCAAACCTATGACCCTCCTGTTTGCCCATCTCTGTAGTGCCGCCACACCTGGCTGTTCAGAGAAGCCTTAATTTCAAAATAGATATTACCAAAAGGACCAAAAGAAAACATGAGTTTTCTCATTGAAAGTTGAAGCATGAGGGTGGAGAGATAGCTTAGTGGTTAAGGCACTTGCCTGTGAAGCCTAAGGACCCAGTTTGGCTCTCCAGGTCCCTCGTGAGCCAGACACGCAAGATGATGCCAGTGGGCAAGGTCACACATGCCCACAAGGTGGCACATGCGTCTGGAGTGTGATTGCACTGGCTAGAGGCCCTGGCCTGCCAATTCTCTCTCTTGCGCTCTCATAAAAGAAACCCCCCCCCCCCACAAAAAAAAGGTTGAAGCATGGTGTCAGATGCAGTGTCAAGGTGGATGTTTCTAGTTTTGGTTGTGCTCCGTATGCTTAGTGGCAGTCCCATTCCGTACCCCTTTGAGCAGCGTGCCTGCACGGCGTCGCCGCACTTTCTGAACTGTCACTGTCTGTAATGCACATGCGTTCCAGGGTACAACAGAAATGGAGCTTTCGCTTTTAGATCCTGGTGCTTGTCCTGCGACTTCTCTCCCGTTTGCCCTCTCTCTGAACCGTTGAAGACTTCGTTGTGCCCCTCCCCCTTTGGTCACTGGTGCAGTCGGGTTCGCATTGCTGGTAGAAATCACCCAACCAAGAGCAGCTTGTAGGAAAAAGAGATTTATTTTGGCTTGAGGGGGAAGCTCCACAATGGCAGGGAAAACGATGGCATGAGCAGAGGGTGGACATCACCCCCTGGCCTACATAAGGTGGACAATAGCAACAGGAGAGTGTGCCAAACACTGGCAAGGGGACACTGCTTTAACACCCATAGGCCCACCCCCAACAATACACTGCCTCCAGGAGGCATTAATTCCCAAATCTTCATCAGCTGGGAACCTAGCATTCAGAACACCTAAGTTTATGGGGGACACCTGAGTCAAACCACCACAGTCACGGTTTCGGATATTTCAGCGTCACTTACCCTGTATTCTCATTACCTAAAATAACCTGGCTTGGTTTTCTGCTCGGTTGGTTGGGCCGTAGTGTATCAGCTTGGATTGGCTGTTTTTAGATCGCGCTCGTCGTGAAAGCTAAGCGGGGAGCCTCAGAACCCAGGATCTCACACACGTTTATTGGGTCAGGTGACGTACGTGAGGAACACGTCCTGCGAGCAGGAGGAGGTGGTGGAAGCGCTGCGGGAGGAGATCAGGATGATGAGCCACCTGAACCACCCCAACATCATCCGGATGCTGGGCGCCACGTGCGAGAAGAGCAACTACAACCTCTTCATCGAGTGGATGGCGGGTACGCGCGTGGGCTTGCTGCTGTTAACGTTAGGAGAAGCTGGGCTGGAGAGATGGCTTGACAATGAGGGTGCTTGCCTATGAAGCCTCAGGATCCAGGTTCTATTCCCCAGGACCTTTTTTTTTGCTCTTTGAGGTAGGGTCTTACTCTAGTCCAGGCTGACTGTAGTCTCAGGCTGGCCTCGAACTCACCTCGATCCTCCTACCTCTGCCTCCCAAGTGCTGGGATGAAAGGCGTGTGCCACCCCGCCCTGCTCAAGGTTAGGAAAAGTTTAATGAATGCTTCATTCTTTTAAAAATAGTTTGGATCTCTCAAAGCCCATCACTCTTGCTATACCAGTAGATACAAAAAATATGTTGGCTTTAAGTGTAACAAAACACCATCTTCAATTTTTCTCTCCAGCCAGTGTCTTGCTCTAGCCTCAGCTGGCCTCAGACTCGGGAGTCCTTTACCTTGATCTCCCAAGAGCTGGGATTTAAGGCCTACGCCAGCAAGTACTCTACCACTGAGCCACACCCCTGGCCCAGCCATCCTGTTTTCAAGTGATTATGTAGAATTTGTTTTTCAAACCTTGATATTAAAAAAACAAAATCCATACCTCTCTATGTGGCCACCACAGCTTGGACAGATTTTTAAAGATGTTTTCACATAGAAGAACGTGCCTGTCATCCACCACACAGGAAGGGATGGTTAGTTCAAGCCTGCCCTGAGCTACAACGGATGAGGCCTGTCAAAAAACAAACACAGGGCTGGAAAGATGGCTCCGCAGTTAAAGGCACTTGTTTGCAAGGTCTAACAGCCTGGGTTCAATTCCTCAGTACCCATGTAGAGCCAGATTCACAAAGTGATGCATGTGTCTGCAATTGGTTTGCAGTGATAAGAGGCCCTGGAGCACCCATACTTATTTTCTCTCTCTCTCTCAAATAAATAAAAGTATTTTTTAAGGGCTGGAGAGATGTGTCAGCAGTTAAGGCGCTTGCCTGCAAAGCCTAATGATCCTGGTTCAATTCCCCAGTCCCCATGTATAGCCAGATACACAGTGACCCATGTGTCTGGAGTTCATTTGCAGTGGCTGGAGGCCCTGCTGTGTCCATTCTTTGTCTCTCACTGTAAATAAATAATAACTAATAAGTAAATGAGTGAAGTTAAGATATAATTTGCAAACCTTTCTGCAGCTAAAACTACTGAAACATAAACTTGAACTTTGTAATCTTGAATACAAACTGAGTTTTATTTTCTTTCATAGTGTATATCATAAAACAGTGTCTGGAGGCGTGATGAGTTGATTTTGCCAGTTATTTAGAGTCTAGAGTGATTCGAGAGTACATTTCTCCGTTTTCTTGTCTGTTCTTCGTTCTCGTAAGGATTGTCAGAGTAGATGGACTGACCGCTGCAAATGCTTTACAGAGGCCTGTTGAGTTTGCGGCCTGTACCCATCAGAGGTTAGATCATGGGCCTTCTAGCTCCACCCTCTGGTCTCTTTGTCTTCCGTTGAATGAAGGCATTTTGTATCTTTGGATTGAGAAGACAGAGGAGTGGAATCCACATTTCAGAAACAGTTTAGTCTAATCTTACTTATAAAACTTGGGACACCCTGGCCCTCTGCTAAGCAGGTTTCATAAGGTTTGGTGAAAGGGTTCTTCATTTAGTTTCGAGGTGACAGGAGAGTCAGTTCTACTTCTGACGTAGGCTGTGAGCTTAACTTTTCATATGAGCTCATGCAGTGCAAGCTTAAGAGACTGAAGTGTCATAAATAAGTTAATTCTGGGCGCACACCTTTAATCCCAGCAGAGGTAGGAGGATCACTGCGAGTTCGAGGCCACCCTGAGAATATTTAGTGAATTCCAGGTCAGCCTGGGCTAGAGTGAGAATCTACCTCAAAAACAAAAATAAGGGGGGGAGCTGGAGAGATGGCTTAGCTGTTAAGGCCTGCAAAGCCAAGACCCACATAAGCCAGATGCACAAGGGGGCGCATACATCTGGAATTCATTTGCAGTGGCTGGAGGCCCTGGTGCACCCATTCTCTCTCTCTTTCGTTCTCTCTCTCTCTCTCTCTCTCTATCTATCTATCTATCTCTCATAAATAAAATATATTTTAAAAAGAAAACAAAAAGTATTAATTTCATTCTGGCCTGGATGCATGATGACCACCCCCATTTTTGTCCAGGAGGCTCTGTGGCCCATCTCCTGAGCAAGTACGGAGCCTTCAAGGAGTCCGTAGTTATTAACTACACTGAGCAGTTACTTCGAGGCCTTTCGTATCTCCATGAAAACCAGATCATCCACAGAGATGTCAAAGGTGAGAACCCTTCTAATCACTTTCTAGTGACAGTCTAATAAAACAGAGATATAATTGAGTATAATTTTTAAACTTGTTTTATTAATTCCCCCCCCCCCCTCACTCTAGCCCAGGCTGACCTGGCATACATTGTTACTGTTATGTAGTATCAGGCTGGCCGCAAACTCAAAGCAATCTTCCTACCCTGACCTTCCGAGTGCTAGGGTTACAGGCTTACACCCCCATGTCCTGCTGTTGTTAATTTCTTTTTGGGGGGAGGGGGTTCGAGGTAGGGTTTCACTTTAGCCCAGGCTGAGCTGGAATTCACTATGTAGTCTCAGGGTGGCCTTGAACTCACGGCCTGAACTCTGGGCCTCCTGGTTCCCCTTCTTGGTTTTATAATGTGTTGACTCCCAAGAGTCTGTTCTTTCTGTTTTTGTTTTCTTTTTGAATACTTTGTATATCATAAACTTCTCTTAAGAAAAATCCTTTCAAAAGCTGGACATGTTTTGTTCATGTTTATAATCCAGCACTTGGGAGGCTGAGGAAGGATTTCCATGAGTTGCCAGCCTGGGCTACTGAGTGAGGTCAAGGTCAACCTAAGCTAGAATGAGTCCCTGTCCACCCCCCCAAAAAAAAGTCATTTCAAACCTCTTCACAGCTCAGTTTATTTTGTAAAGGAAAGGAAAGGAGAAAGGGGGGAGGGGAGGGAAAGGGAAGGAAAATTACACCAAAACTTGAATTCTAGATACTTTGTGGAAATCACTACACAGAGGGCTGTGAGTGGTCACCTCTCAAAGATGCTTAATCCCTGCCCTTACGGCCTATGCTTCAGAAGTGTCTGCCCTTATCCCCATCTTCTCAAGACCTGGTTTTTCAGATTTTCCTTCTGAAACTTGAGATTCTACCTACATGGAGACCTGGTTGTGCCTTTGGCACCAGTGAAGTGAGGAAAGAAGGCAGTTGCTTTCTCTGAACCAGTGACACGCGACCTTGGCCTTCATTGTGTTTCATTAGTGGGATCTCACCTTGTTTTGTTTTTAACATCAGGGTCGTCTGCCGTTTCTGTTGACAGGTGCCAACTTGCTCATTGACAGCACAGGCCAGAGGCTGAGGATTGCAGACTTCGGGGCTGCGGCCAGGCTGGCTTCGAAAGGAACTGGTGCCGGAGAGTTTCAGGGACAGCTGCTGGGGACAATCGCCTTCATGGCTCCTGAGGTAAGAGGCAGCTTTGGGGTGGAAAGAAATGTGGTAGAGTTCTGTGTGATGGCACTGTGACAGGTGACTTCTCGGTGGTTTCCAGTGTGTCCTTACCAGTTGGAAGTCTGTGGACCTTAAAATTGTGGCTTCATAATATCCTCCATTTCAGACTTGTGTCCCCAGCCTTTCCATCTCTTTCCATGACAAAGTCATATAAGTGAAGTTGCATAAATTTTCTTAAAGGCTACTTCTAACAATAAGGTGTGAGGTTAATTTATAGTCATTTTACAGTAAAACCAAAGGCATGTAGTAGAACATTCAAACGTTGTCTGTCTTTTCTAAGAGAAGTGATCACACAGAGGCTGGGTGTCTGTGTAGAAACTCTACTATAAGCCAGGCGTGGTGGTGCACACCTTGAATCCCAGGGGCAGAGGTAGGTGGATCACCATGAATTTGAGGCCACCCTGAGACTGCATAGTGAATTCCAGGGCAGCCTGGGATATAGTGAGACCCTACTCACGAAACCAAAAAAAAAAAAGAAAGAAAGAAAGAAAAGAAGAAGAAAGCTCAGTATAGTATTGCGTCTGGACTGGGTTAGTGGAGCGGTCAGCTGCTGTCCTGGAGAGCGGCTGTGGGGCCCGTGGGGCCTGGCTCAGGGCCACCCGGGACACTGAGCTCCTTGATGAGATACCAGTAGTTCTAGTAGTTGCTGTCTGCACCACTGTTTTGCTCTGAAATGAAAAGTTGGAATCCACTGTTACAGCAGCCCAGCCCCCCCCCCTTCTTTTCTAAATGAGCTACATTTCCGAAGTGCTCCGCTCTCCTTCAGGTGCTGCGAGGTCAGCAGTACGGTAGGAGCTGCGACGTGTGGAGCGTCGGCTGCGCTATCATAGAAATGGCCTGTGCGAAACCGCCCTGGAACGCAGAAAAACACTCCAACCACCTTGCCTTGATATTTAAGGTAAGTCCGAGACAAAAACCACTTCTTTGTGCTAAGATTGGTAGGAGTCAAATTCTTAGGGGCTCCTCCTGTTAATCTTAACATAAAGTTGTATCTTCCTTGAAATAAATATGGGTGTGTGTCCAGAAATTTGCGTGGTATTCTCACTGTTGATAGCATTTCAGATAGATCTCGTGATTCCGGGAAGACAATACAGTCTCCACAAACACTGAAATAACAAACCCTTAATTATTAATTATTCATAAGCAATATACATACACATATAGATATATACATACATTTACATAGTTGTTACTTTAAAAACTTGAAGTTCTTCATATATTGTATACAATTCAGAAGTCTTTTTTTTTTAATTTCATAAACTCTTACTATTTTCTATATATTTCCATAATATGAGATGCCAAACCCTACGTGCCTGTTTACAACTCCTTATTTGCACTGTAAATCCCACATGACCCTTTCTCAAAAGCGAAAAGTCAGCGAGGCATGCAACCCTTTACTCACAGTGCTCAAGAGACAGAGGTAGGAGGATCACTGTGGGTTCAAGGCCAGCTTGGGACTACAGAATGAGTTCCAGGTCAGCCTGGGCTAGAGTGAGACTCTGCCTTGTTGTAAAAATAAAAGGGGGGAAGGGGTTGGAGAGATGGCTTAGCTATTAAGGCACTTGCCTGCAAAGCCAAAGGACCGAGGTTCGATTCCCCAGGACCCAAGTAAACCAGATGCACAAGGAGCCACATGCATCTGGAGTTCGTGTGCCGTGGCTGGAGGCCCTGGTGCACCCATTCTCTCTCTCTCTCTCTTCCTCAATCCCTCTTTCTCTCTGAAATAAGTAAGTACACAGTTTTTTAAAAGCCAGTTCTTAACAGTTCTGAGGCGAGGGTTGCAGTGCGGTACACAGGCGCGCGTCGACAGAGGTGGTGAAGTCCTCGCGCGCACTTCTCTGTCCGAAGCTTTGCCCGTGGAGGCCTCACTGCCCTGGCCCTGTCTCCTGCAGATTGCTAGCGCGACCACCGCACCATCCATCCCTTCACACCTGTCGCCCGGCCTCCGCGACGTGGCCCTTCGTTGTTTAGAACTGCAACCTCAGGACAGACCGCCCTCCAGAGAGCTGCTGAAGCATCCAGTCTTCCGTACGACGTGGTAGCCAGTTACTCAGACCAGCTGTAACAGAGACAGGATGCTCAATGAGAGAGAGAGAAAGAAGAAGAAAAACTCCTGTGGGGAACCACATTGATTTCTGCTGGCCTTCAAACCCCTGGACAGCTATGAATGAGGTCAGCGGGGCGCCCTTACCTAAGTATGTGATCGACAAATCATGACCTGTACCTAAGCTCAGTATGCAAAAGTCCCCAACGTGTGCAGAAACTGTGAACTGTGCCTTTGGAAGAGCGAGCCCCGGGCGGGCGGGGAAGCAGCGAGGTCGCGTGCTGAAATCACAGCGGCCTACGTTTATTATTTCTTTTCTTGGAGCACTTTTTCAGCAATATTAGCAGCTGAGGGGCTCAGGACCTATTCGAACGTATCAGTTTTCTCTTCCATGTCCCACGGTGGTCACGGTGACGCAGTGCAGGCGTTCTACACTTCCGTTTGTCTCCTGTCACTGACGGTGAAATCAGTCACTGCTTCTCTTAGGCTGGAGAACGCTGTGAGGAGCAGTAAATACGTGCATGTGTCTGAGAGCGCATAACTCCTCCGCGACCCACAGTTGACTTTTTGTGTTTAATGCCTGGGCAGCTGTGGTTCGTTGTGCATTTTACTGTTGGCCCATTCATTTCGTGTTTGTTTGTTCTTTTTAAAATCGTGGTTCTGTGCTTTCATTTCATCTTCATTTGTGTTTAATATTCAGGGAAAGGTGATCTCTTCAAACCAGAAAAAAAAAAAAAAATAGCACTAGGTGTGAACTAGAGTTTATTAAATATCTTGCTATTGCAAGAGTTTTTAAATACAGATTTCATGTTTTGTTTTTAAATTGGCATATGGTAAAGTACTGCCTGCCTTGAGACAGTTGCTGCTCTTACTGTACAGGTTAACTATGAATTCTCTGAAAATCGGCAGTACTCCCAAGATCGAGACGACCTTGAAATTGATGTGAATTTTTCATCTGTTTCCTCCTCCTAACCTGTAGGAACCTTCACTCCAGTTAGAGTCTTACTCTGTTTAACAATCCATCATTCATTCGGTACCACTGACCACACCAAGGTGGTGCTTCCCTTCTGCCATGCAGGACGGGGAAGAAAAACAATCACTCGACTACCAATCAGTAACATTTGAAACAATAAATTTGCTTTGAACTTGGAAAATGTTTCGGAAAGAAAAGCCAAGTCAAATTTTATATACACACTCATTCTTGGATTTTGCACAATTATTGAATTGTTTTAGTCTGGAATGGAGCTCAGATGCATGGAATAGCGAAGGGAAATGGTAGCTCTTTTATCTTGTGTGTGTGTGTGTGTGTGTGTGTGTGTGTGTGTGTGTGTGTGTGTCTTTTAAATCAAGTACTGATTAACTATTAAATATAACTTTGAGATGTTTTAACTCTTCAGAAGCCAGTGTGAAATAGAATTGGTTATTCTCAAAGACTCAGGATAAACTAAATAAGCTATGTAGAGTACATTTTAAATGTACAACACAAATTGGAAATAAAGTAATTATAAGATAAGTTTACAGGGATATGTTGCATATAATTTTAAAAGACGGTTTTTTTTATGTGAATGTGTTTATTAGTGAAATTTTACATTCCTTTGTTTTGGAAGATTGGCAATATTTGAAGAGTTAAAAATAGTACAGAAATGTGAAGTTTGGTAACTAAATGTGTTGTATTTGACTTTCTTCTTTATTTTCTTTAATTTTTTTTTAATTTTTTGACTACTTAGAATTTTTACAATTCTAATACGATTGTTTCTAAGTCTCTCATGTGCAAGCTTTAAAGGACTCACTCTTGCCATTTTGTGTACTGGAAGATCTTTGGTCAGACGAATCGTGTCTGACAGGTGTAAACTGTGTCAACTGAGGACCTACAGCGAATCAGTATTACTTTGCAGGTCAACGTGCCCACCGCGTTTCAAACTCAGACTGTCTGTAGATGTCAAAACCCATTGGGTTTGAGTTTGTTTGCAGTTCCCTCAGCTTGCTGGTAATTGTGGTGTTTTGTTTTCAATGCAAATGTGATGTAATATTCTTATTTCCTTTGGATCAAAGCTGGACTGAAAGTTGTATTGTGTAATTATTTTTGTGTTTTTAATGTTATTTGGTACTCAAGTTGTAAATAACGTCTACTGCTGTTTATTCCAGTTTCTACTACCTCAGGTGTCCTATAGATTTTTCTTCTACCAAAGTTCACTTCACAATGAATTATATTTGCTGTGTGACTATGATTCCTAAGACTTCCAGGGCTTAAGGGCTAACTTCTCTTAGCACCTTACTATGTAAGCAAATGTTACAAAAGAAAAGAAAAAAAAAAAAAAAAACTCTGGGTTAAGAAAATTTGGCTTAAATATATCCTTTGTTATTTTAAATATATCAAGATATTTTAATTAAAATTTTTACCCCATTGAACCAATTTTATAGTATTTGTACCTATTTTGGTGTTTTGTCTTTATAGTAAATAAAAGTTTTTGAACAAAAGTTAATTGTTACGTTGGGTTTTTTAATAGTTTCGTACTGACAGAATGTGACAAGAGCCCCGTAAGTAACTCCTACATACCCTTTATCCAAAGACCCCAGTCAGTTTTTTCCTGCTGTCCACTTTTATCCTTTCCAGCAAGACCCAGACCAGGCTCATCTGGGGGGTCTTTTTGTTTTTTTGTTTGTTTGGGGTTTTTTTTATTTTGTTTTGTTTTTTTGAAGGTAGGATCTCACTCTAGTCCAGGCTGACCTGGAATTCACATTGTAGTCTCAGGGTGGCCTTGAACTCACAGCAGTCCTCCTACCTCTGCCTCCCAAGCACTAACACCAGTGCTCCTCACACTGGTCCATAAAACAGAAAGGACGGCTGGAGAGATGGCTCAGCAGTTAAAGCACTTGCCTCAAAAGTCTAAGGACCTGGGTTTGATTCCTCAGTACCCACATAAAGTCAGATGCACAAGGTGACATATGCATCTGGAGTTCACCCTGGTGTGTCCCTTTCCTCTCTTTCCCTCTCTCTCTAATAAGTAAGTATTAAAAAGGGGGGGGGGCTGGGGGAATGGCTTAGCAGTTAAGGTGCTTGCCTGCAAAGCCAAAGGAACCAGGCTCAATTCCCCGGGACCCTCGCGAGCCAGATGCACAAGGGGGCTCATGCATCTGGAGTTCATTTGCAGTGGCTGGTGGCCCCGGTGCATCCTCGCTCGCTCACTCTCTCTTCCTTTCTCTGTTAAATAAATAAAATATTTAAAAAACAAAAAGGAGGAAAAGTAATGCTGCCAAACTCAGTCTATGATGGCAGCTGGCCCAATAACAACACTAGATCAAGGCACAACAAAAGAAGAAAATTACAAACCAATTTCCCTGATGGGCATAGATGCAAAAATTCTTAATGAAGTCCTTGTAAACCAAACTCAACAATGCATTTTAAAGAGCATACATTCATCATCACCAAGGTGGCTTTGTTCCAGGGGCACAAGAATGGTTCAACATACACAAATCAATGAAAGTTACACAGAATATAAATGGACTCAAGGACAGAAATCACAATATCGTCACAATAGGTGTAGAGAAGGCCTTTGACAGTATTTAGCATCCCTATGCCTCGAAGAACTATGAATAGAAGGAACATACTTCAACATAATAAAGGCTCTATGCAACAAGTCTATAGTCAAAATTATGCTAAATGGGGGCAAACTGAAAGCATTTTCTTTAAAATCAGGAATCTCCACTCCTATTCGATATATAGTGTTTGAATTCTTAGACTAGGGCAACAAGATTAGAGAAAGAAAGAAAAGGGATCCAAGTGAAGCTTGGTGGCACATGCCTTTAATCCCAGCACTTGGGAGGTGGAGGTAAGAGGATCACTGTGAGTTCGAGACCATCCTGAGACTATAGAGTGAATTCCAGGTCAGCCTGGACTAGAGTGAGACCCTACCTCAAACAACAAAAATTTTTTAAAAAGAAGAAAGAAACAAGATCTCTCACCCAGTACAAAAATCTGTCCCAGCTAGAGAGATGGCTCAGCAGTTAAGGCACTTGCCTGTGAAGCCTGAAAACCCATGTTCCACTCTCTGGGTCCCACATAAGCCAGACACACAAAGTGTCACAAGTGTGCAAGATCACACATGCGCACAAGGTGGTGCATGTGTCTGGAGTTCGATTACAGTGGCTGGAGACCCTGGCACACCAATATTCTCATTCTCTCTCTCTCTCTCGCTCTCGCTCTCATTTAAAGAAGGCCAGTCTGTTGGGCTTGCCTCAAAAAAAAAAAAAAGAAAATCTGTCCCAAATGGATCAAAGGCCTTAATGTACATTCTGAAACTGAAATTGCTAGTGAGAAACAGAAAACACTTCAAGAAATAAGCGGGAACAATGACTTTCTGACTAAGACTCCAATAGATCAGGAACTAATCACAAAAAATGGACAAAGGGATTACAGAATGGGAGAAAAGCTTTGCCAGTTATGTAACCAAAAAAGTCCCTACCTCAAATAAAATAAATAAAATAAAATAAGATAAACTCAAAAATGTGTATAAAACAGAAACTTAAATGTGAACTATATATTCATGTCATTGAATCAATATGGGTTTTTGTTTGTTTTCTGGTTGTTCAAGGTAAGGTCTCACTCTAGCCCAGGCTGACCTGGAATTCACTATCGAGTCCCAAGGTGGCCTCGAACTCAACATGATCCTCCTACCTCTGCCTCCTGAGTGCTGGGATTAAAGGCATGCACCACCACGTCCGGCTTCAATACTCATTTTAAGATGATGTTCAGATTATGTAGAAAGCATCATTCTTGGGGAGCTAATAGTTGGAATTCACATGTAAGCAGAAAATAAAAAATAAATATGGATTCAGATATCCTAGGGAAGCCCATAGGAGATGACGTCATTGAGTGTTGAGTCTGAGAAACGTCTTTGCAACCTGAACTTGAACCTATGAAGGGCCGGAGAGATGTCTCAGCGGTTAAGACGCTTGCCAGCAAAGCCTAAGGACTCAGGTTCAATTCCCCAGTACCCCCATAAAGGCAGATGCACAATGTGGCACATGCCTCTGGAATTCATTTGTGATGGCTGGAGGTCCTGGCGAGCACATTTTCTTCCTCTTGCCTTATCCCCCTCTCCCTCCCTCCCCCCTCTTGTGTAAATAAAAATAAAAATGTAGGTGTATACATGCACACGCATATGTGAGAGAAGTAGGAGAAATGCTGCAAAGTTATAATAAATAGCAAAACTAAATAAAATGCACATGGTCTGTCAACTGTGCTTTTTCTGCGGGTTAGCGGTTGCCAAAATAAAGAAGTTAGAAAAATAGTCCAAAGTTTGCATAGGCCTTGGTTTGGACTAGATTTCTCTGTAGATTTTACCTTGATTGGTTTTGTGACGCCAGATGCTGAACCTTGCGCATATTAGGTGAGTGCTGTGCGCGGAGCTATATCCTCACCTCCCCCACCCTCTATATTTTCTTCTTCCTCCTCTTCTCCTCCTCCCTCCTCTTCTCCCCCTCCCCTTTCCCCTCCTCCTCATTATTATTATTACTGTTATTTTAATCCTTTTCTTGTCTTGCAGCTGACTTCCTGCATTTCCCGTCGCACCAACTGAACAGCAGCGCAGTGTCCAGAAGGGGGCAGCAGAGTACAGCTGACTTGAGTGCGCCTGCGCCGTGCTGACCACCAGAAATCTCAGAATCGCTCCTTCCTCTGGGGCGGAAACCTCACGTTCTCCTTACAGAACTGAAAAATCCTCAGAGTAAACACAAAACTTCCCGTTTTGCTGACTAAACCCTATATCCCACGTTGATTACCTACAAGGGTGCTCTCGTTCCCTGATCTCCTCCCCGCAGCTTGCAGCTGGACCAGGACACTCCCAGCCTCTGCTCCGAACCCGCCGGCCCTCCACCCACCCACCCACCAATCATCCATCACCCGCCGCAGACTGCTAATGGGGGTCCCCGGAGCCCTGACCATTTCTAACTTGTGCACTGCTTGAAAGTCTTCAGCTATTGGGACTGCAGAGATGGCTTAGCAGTTAAGGTGCTCGCCTGAGAAGCTTAAGGACCCAGGTTTGATTCCCCAGTACCCAAGTGAGCCAGATGCACAAGGTGGTCTATATGTCTGGAGGTGGCTAGAGGTCCTGGTGCGCCTGTTCTCTCCCTCTCAATCTCTCTCTCTCTCTTAAATGTTTTGATCTCACTTTGCCTTTCATTGATGATCTCTGCTCTACTCCTGTCTTACACTCTTGCTCTCTCTGAACCCATCCCAACTTTGCACCTTTGCAGCTGTCAGGGACTCTCAAACGTTTTTTTTTGTTTGTTTGTTTTTGTTTTTATCTTAGAGAACAGTTGTCACAAAACCTCCCAGCTGACACTCAAAGCTTCCACAGCCACCTGTGCCTCAAGAACGCTACAGCCCAACAGTTATTACAGCTGTGTCCCAGTACAGCGGCCAGGCTTTCCGAGGTAGGGTCTCACTCTACCTCAGGCTGACCTGGGATTCATTATGTAGTCTCAGGGTGGCCTCACACTCATGACGATCCTCCTACCTCTGCCTCCCGAGTGCTGGGATTAAGAGAGAGCTTTTGCCAGGTATGGTGGCACATGCCTTTTATCCCAGCACTCAGAAGACAGAGGTAGAAGGATTGCTGTGACTTCAAGGCCAGCCTGAGACTACATAGTAGTGAATTCCAGGCCAGCCTGGGCTAGAGCAAGACCCTGCCTCAAAAAAAAAAAAAAAAAAAAAAAAACAGGGGCTGGAGAGATTGCTTAGTGATTAAAGCACTTGCCTGTGAAGCTAAGAACCCAGGTTCAATTCTCCAGGTCCCACATAAACCAGATGCACAAGGTGATGCATTCATTTGGAGTTTGTCTGCAGTGGCTAGAGGCCCTGGTGCGCCCATTCTCACTCTCTCTATCTCCCTCTCTCTGTCTCAAATAAATAAATAAAAATTTTTAAATATTTTTTTAAAAGAGATACTTTTTGCTAATGGACACCGAAACCTACTAGAGGCCATTCTTCTCCTTTTTGTTCAGCATTTTGTGTCATCCAGCAGAAAATAATTTTAAATCCTTGGTGTCAAATCTCATCAATATGCAGCTTGTAGCTATAATTCACAGGAACATCAGCATTGGGCCCAACGCTTTGTCATAGATCTTCCCTCTCAAAATTCTGAACCATGAGTTGTGGTTCTCACAATCAGCTTTCAAAGATTATGTCTTCAGACTCTATCACATTGTTAAATATCATCAGGCTGGCCAGAGGTGGCAGTGCATGCCTTTAATCACAGTATTCGGGAGGCAGAGGTAGGACGATCACTCTGAGTTCGAGGCCAGCCTGAGACCATATAGTGAATTACAGATCAGCTTGGGCTAGAGTGAGTCCCTACCTCAAAACAAACAAACAAACAAAAATATCAAATTGGATCGATGGCTTATCACTTAAGACACTTGCCTGTGAAGCCTAAGGATCCAGGTTCATTTCCCCAGTACTCACATAAGCCAGGTGCGCAAGGTGGTGCATGCACCTGGAGTTCATTGGCAATGGCTGGAGGCCCTGGAACTTCCATTCTCTCTATCTTCCTCTCTCCCTCCAATAAATAAATAAACAAATAAAATAGTTTAAAAAATTATCAGGCTGGGGGTTTATCTCGGTGGTAAAGTACATTTTCAGCACGCATAAGGTTCTGGGTTCAATTACTCGCACTATTGATAAAGAGAGAGAATAGGTGTATAAGGGCCTCTAGCCACTGCAAATGAATTCCAGACACATGTGCCACTTTGTGTATCTGGCTTACGTGGGTACTGGGGAATCGAACCTGTGTCTTTAGGATTCACAGGCAAGTGCCTTAACTGTTGAGCCATCTCTCTAGTCTTTCACCAAATTCCTTCAGCCTTTGGCTCCATTTCTCTGCCCTCCTCCACCAGAACTAGAAGTTATTTTTTTTAGTTTATAATGATTTTCATAGTTTAAACCAAATGCTTTTTTAAAAATTTTGTTCATCTTTATTTATTTAGCTGAGAATGACAGAAAGAACAGGTGTGTCAGGGCCTCCAGCCACTACAAATGAACTCCAGACACGTGTGCCCCATTAGCATCTGGTTAACGTGGGTCCTGGGGAATCAAGCCTCAAACCAGGTCCTTAGGCTTCACAGGCAAGTGCTTAACCACTAAGCCATCTCTCCAGCCTCAGAAGTAGAAGTTATTGATGGGATCCTTCACCTTAGCTTCTTCTCACACACTCACACACTTTCAAACCAATCACCAGAACTGCTTTTGAGTAAGTACTCCATAGTAAGTTCTCTCTCCCTCCCTCTCTCTCTTTTTCTTTCTTTCTAGGCAATCTCCTCCAGCCTTCTGGCAGAAGACCAATTTTGTCTCTCACTGTGGCTTTGGAGTGCCTAGTGCAAATAGTCAAGTAGCCACTTGACATTTCTCGGCATTTTTTAAAGATTTTATTTTTATTTATTTATTAAAGACAGAGATGGGGAGAGAGTGAGAATGGGCACGCCAGGGCTTCCAGCCACTGCAAACGAACTCCAGACACATGTGCCACCATGTGCATCTGGCTTATGTGGGACCTGGGGGAATCAAACCTGGGTCCTTAGGTTTCATGGGCATGTGCCTTAACTGCTAAGCCATCTCTCCAGTTCCTCTCATGGGCATCTTGAAATGATACTCTCTCACATCCAACCATTATGAGTCCTGTCAGCTTGTACTCCAGAACAGTTCTATTCCATGCCCTCTCTCCACTGACAGTTCCCTCTAGATCCATCTACCATCAGCTTGTGCCCAGACATTTATATTAGGGTCCTAAGTGGCCTTCTGGGGAAATGACTGCCCATCTATTCTCCAGCTAATACTCAAAGAAACATTTTATTTTATTTTATTCATATTGGGTGATCGTTGTCACCCAGGCAACATAACTCAGTGCTGTGTTTTCTCCCTCCACTCCAAACACACTGGAGAGACACCCCCTGTGCCCCCCAACATCCCAAGGTGTATGAACTGGCAAATCTTGGGAGGGTAGGAGAAACTAGCTAGCTCAGACTGTAAAGCTAAGGGTAGCCAGCAGGAGCTCCTGGTACACAAAAACTGGATAACACTGAAGTCAAGAGAAGGTTCAGTGGTTAAGGTACTTGCCTGCAAGGCCTAACAACCCAGGTTCGAGTCCTCAGGACCCACTTAAGGCTAGGTGCACAAGTGGCGCACACGTCTGAAGTTCGTTTGCAGAGGCTGGAGGTCCTGGCACACCCATTCTTCTCTCTCTCCCTCTCTCCCCACGCTCCTCGGAAATAACTAAATAAAATATTAAATCAAGGCAGCCCCGTCAGACATCTGCCAATTGTCCAGGACAGGGTCAGCAGCAGTCTAATGCCCAGGGGAGAGAGAAGAGTTTCGAAACACAAGCGCAGCGGGGGGGGGGGGGGGCTGCAGAGGTGGCTAGGTGGCGTGAGCATCTAGAGGACCTGAAACTGCAGAAGCCGCACAGCCCGTGCTGTGTGCAAACACCTGTCCCACAAAAGAGCAAAGGCCTCAGGGGAAAAGCAGCAAGCTGGGAAATCACTAAGAGGCCCTGAGTTCAAACGAGGGCAGGACGGAGGAGCGATGGGGCACAGCGCCCAGACCCCACTCCCACCCCGCCACTGCGAGCGCGTAGGGCGCCGAGCCCCCAATTACACACACACAGGCAGGAAAACAGTAATGATGACCAGCTACACTTCCTGCCTGCACCCACTTGGCAGATTACACATCTAAAAGACCCAGAAAGAAGCCACTCTTGACACTTCGTTGTTTTTTTTTTTTTTTTTCAACGTAGGTCTCACTCTAGCCCAGGCTGACCTGGAATTCAGTATGTAGTCTCAGATGGCCTCGAACTCACAGCAATCCTCCTACCTCTGCCATAAAGGCGTGCACCACCACACCTGGGTTACTACACTTTTAATATTTTACGTTTTATTTTATTTTGTTTGTTTGTTTGGTTGGTTTTTCAAGATAGGGTCTCGCTCTAGTACACACTGACCTGGAATTCACTATGTAAACTCAAGGTGGCCTCAAACTCACAGCAATCCTCCTACCTGTGCTTCACGAGTGCTGGGATTAAAGGCGTGCGCCACCACACCTGGCCTATTTTATTCCTATATTAATCTAATTCTGTCTATGCTCTCTATTGTTATTTGATAACCATTTTTTAATATCTTGCTCTTTACTTTTTATAACATTTTCACACTGTTTCATAATTTTCCTTTATCTTATTTAACCTTAATTCTCTTCTAATTTTCTTCCATTTCCTTGCCCCTTCCTTTCTCTCATTCATTTACTACTTCTATTTTTTCTCTCTCTTTTTTTTAATTTTTTTTTTGTTGTTGTTGGTTTTTTGAGGTAGGGTCTCACTCTGGTCCAGGCTGACCTGGAATTAACTCTGTCATCTCAGGATGGCCTTGAACTCATGGCAATCCTCCTACCTCTGCCTCCCGAGGGCTGGGATTAAAGGCGTGCGCCACCACACCCGGCTTTCTCTCTCTTTTTTGATGAAGGGTCTCTCTCTACCCAGGCTGACCTGGAATTCACTAGGTAGTCTCAGGTGGCCTCCAACTCACAGCGAACCTCCACCCCTGACCTCTGCCTCCAGTGTGCTGGAGTTAAAGCCCTCTGTCACCATGCTCAGCCTACTTCTATTCCTATTACATATACAAAACTAATTTTTAACTTCGTAGCACACTGCAGGTTATTTCTGCTTTCTGTCCTCTAGTTATTGGTGGTATGTTGGTGGGCTCTTATCGATGTAAAGCACATTTTTATGTGGTATTTTATTTGGTGATGTTGCTGTTATATCAGCTTGTTTGCACTGCTCTGTCATACTAGGTAGGGTGAGCCCACAAGAATGGGCTATTCAGGACTGGAGAGATTGCCTAGTGGTTAAGGCACTTGTCTGCAAAGCCTAAGGAACCAGGTTCAACTACCCAGGACCCACATAAGCCAGATGCACAAGATGGCACATGCATTTGGAGTTAGTTTGCAGTGGCAAGAAACCCTGGCATGCCCATTTTCTCCATCCCCCCCAACTCTTTCTCTGAAATAAATAAGTTAAAATATTTTGAAAAAAAAAAAAAGAATAGGCTATTCACTAAGGAGATACCCAAATAAAACCAGAAGAAACACTGAAGTCAAAGGACACATACATTGTAACACAGAAACCCAAGAAAAATTAAAAAGCAAGGCAACACCCCAACTGAACCCAAAAATAATGAGATGGGTAAAAGGCTACACAAAGCAAAGCTGGACCTGGGGAGATGGTTCAGCAGCTAAGACCTGGTCTAGAATGAGAGCCTGCATGGGAAAAAGAAAAAAAAAAATTCAAAAAAAGAAAAGAAAGAAGAAAGAGAGGAAATAGTCTTATTTTAAAAGCCCACATACCTATGTGGATCTACAGTGTATTACACATGTGTTTGAATGCAAAGAAGTAAGGTCTGCAGAAAACACGTCAGTCTGTCTGCTGAGGAGATGGTAAGGACCAGGAAGAATTGATGGAAGCACAGACTACGCATCTGAAGGCTTTGAACTGGGCTGCAGAGATGCCTTAGCCATTAAGGCGCTTGGCTGCCAAGCCTGAGGACCCGTGTTCCACTCTCCGGATCTCACGTAAACCAGAGGCACAGCTAGGGCAAGGTTGCATGTGCCCACTAGGTGGCATGAGCGCCCGGAGTTCTATCGCAATGGTTCAGGCATGCCAATTCTCTCTCTCCTCTCCATCTCTCTCTAAAAAAAAACATTTTTTTTAAGTAGCCGGGTGTGGTGGCACAGACCTTTAATCCCAGCACTCGGGAGGCAAAGGTAGGAGGATCACAGTGAGTTCAAGGCCACCATGAGAGGACAGAGTGAATTCCAGGTCAGCCGGGGCTACAGTGAGACCCTATCTCAAAAATAAAGAAAAAAAAAAAAAAAAAGACTTTTAGCTTTATTGTACATTTGTGTACTGATAGATTGGTTGATTGACTAGTTGGCATTTTAGAGGCTGAGTCTCACTTTACTCCAGGGTGACCTAGAACTCACTCTGTAGTCCCAGGCTGGCCTTGAACTCACAGCAATCCTACCTCTGCCTGCTGAGTGCTGGGATTAAAAGTGTGCACCACTAGACCTAACTTTTAAATTTTATTTTTATTTATTTTTTTGAGTTGAATTTGAGCTTTATCCATCATGCTTGTATTCTAAGAATTTTGTGGTTTTTTAAAATTACTTATTTATTTATTTAAGAGCAACAGACAGAAGAGAGAAAGAGGCAGATAGTTTCTCAGGGACTGGAGAGATGGCCTAGCAGTTAAGCCCTTGCCTATGAAGCCTAAGGACCCCTTTTCAAGGCTCCATTCCCTGGGACCCACATGAGCCAGATGCACAAGGTGGCACATGGGTCTGTAGTTCATTTGTGGTGGCTGGAGGCCCTGGCGCACCCATTCTCTCTCTATCTGCCTCTCTCTGTGTGTCTGTCACTGTCAAATAAATAAATAAAAATAAACAAAAAAATTAATGAGTTTCTCAAATAACTGAAAATTAACCTTTCTTTTTTTTTTTTTTTCTTGAGCTAGGGTCTCACTCTAGCCCAGGCTGACCTGGAATTCACTATGCAGTCTCAGGGTGGCCTTTGTAAGCATAGCGATCCTCCTACCTCGGCCTCCACTTTGAAACTCCACTCTCCATTATATCCATTATATCCCCTCCCCCTCAATCAGTGTCTCTTTTATTTTGATGCCATAGAAAGTGGGGGGGGGGAGGGAGGGATGGAATTAACATGGGATATTGTTTACAATCATGGAAGTTGTTAATTATAAAAAATTTAAAAATAAAATTTAAGCCGGGGATGGTGGCGCATGCCTTTAATCCCAGCACTCGGGAGGCAAAGGTAAGAGGATTGCTGTGAGTTCAAGGCCACCCTGAGACTACATAGCGAATTCCAGGTCAGCCTGAGCTGTAGTGAGACCTTACCTTGAAAAATCAAAAAATAAAAACAAAATTTTAAAATTTTAAAAGGGTGTGCACCACCACACCCGACTGAAAATTAATTTTAGTGCTACAAGTGTGAAATCACTGGAAACATATACAACTGTTTATTAAAGAACCCAACTAGGGGGTTGGAGAGATGGCTTAGCAGTTAAGCACTTGCCTGTGAAGCCTAAGGACCCCAGTTTGAGGCTGGATTCCCCAGGACCCATGTAAGCCAGATGCACAAAGTGGCACATGCATCTGGAGTTCGTTTGCAGTGGCTGGAGGCCCTGCCGTGCACATTCTCTCTGTGTCTGTTGCTCTCAAATAAATAAATAAATAATTTTTTTATAAAAAGGAACCCAACTAGGTCTTAGTTATTTCAGGTTCCTTTCAAGTTTGGAGATCATGATACTCTTCACACACCATTTGTTAATACAGTCTGGAACGTATCTCTCTGGAATTGAATGAACCATATGAATCAGAACTATGCTTTTATCAAAAGCAGAGTCTAAAGGGAAGGCTGTTAGGATTGCCAACACCCTGCCAGACACTGGAGTGAAAGAAAGACATCAACAGATTCTCCGTCCCTTTATTTCTTTTGGAGCAAATCAGTTCTCTGCCTGGATATTCGGCAGATCTGAGATGTTCCATTTCCTTTCTTTCACCCCCACTCTCAAGCAACATGCAGGGAAGCCAGCTTTCCAGCCCCAAGAATGGCTCCAACACGTTTCTTTCTTTGATAGACACACAATTTTAAGACACTTAAAAGGGCCGAAGAGATGGATTAGTAGTTAAGGAGCTTGCCTGAGAAGCCTAAGGACCCAGGTTCTATTCTCCAGTTCCCAAGTAAGCCAGATGCACAAAGTGGTGGGCACATGCATCTGGAGTTCATCTGCAGTGGCTGGAGGCCCTGGCGTGCTCTCTCCCTCTTTCTCAAATAAATAAAACATTTTTAAAAATTAAATAATAACAAACACTTGAAAGATTCTTGTAGTTTGTCCTCACTGGAATTGGGTTTTGTTCAAAGCTTTTTGGCTGTTACGTGGACACACCTGACATGTTGGGTAAAGAAAATCGGGGAGATGAGTTACAAAAGTTCTTTCACCAGGCCATGGTGGCACACACCTCTAATCCCAGCACTCAGGAGACAAAGGTAGGAGGACTTCCATGAGTTCAAGGCCACCTTGAGACTACATAGTGAATTTCAGGTCAGCCTGGGATAAAGCAAGACTATACCTTGAAAAAAGTAAATGAAAATAAATAAATAAATAAAATTCTTTCAAATATGACCAGTAGAGGGACCGTTTCCCACCACATTCCAAGACGTCAATATTATTCTAAATATGCACACTAGACTTTAAAAAATGACAAGCTGGTCGTGGTGGTGCATACCTTTAATCCCAGCACTCGGGAGGCAGAGGGAGGAGGATCACTGTGAGTTCGAGGCCACCCTGAGACTCCATACTGAATTCCAGGTCAGCCTGGGGCAGAGTGAGAGCCTACCTCAAAAAACAAACAAACAAACAAATACAAGAAACTAAACCCTACATGTAACAATTTTACTATGTAAAATCTAATAGTATATTTAAAGGATCATATACCATAATGAAATTAATCTACTAAAAGAAAGCAGATTAATAGTTGCTGAAGGACTGGAGGTAAAAGGAAGACTGGAAGGGGTTATATGTCATAAGAGAGATGACTTAGCAGTTAAGACGTTTGAGGACAAAGCCAAAAGGACCCAGGTTCGATTCCCAAGGACCCATGTAAGCCAGATGCACAAGGTGGCGCATGCATCTGGAGTTCCTTTGCAGTGGCTGGAGGTCCTGGCGTGCCCATTTTTTCTCTCCAACAAATAAATAAAAAGTTTTAAGAAGAGCCATGAAGGGACACTTGAGAGTGATGGATATATTGTCTTCATTTTGATGACAATTTCACAGATGTATATCTGTGCAAACTGTCCACTTTAAATACACATGTATATCTGTGCAAAACTGTTCACTTTAAATACGTGTAGTTTATTATATGTCGGCTATACCCTAAGTGAAGCTCCTTTAAAAAGAACATTTTGGGGGGCTGGAAAGTGTGATTGGAGACTACGGTGCTTGTCTGCAAAGCCCAAAGACCTAGGTTCGTCTCTCCAGAACTCACATAAGCCAGATGCACATGGTGGGGCACGCATCTGGAGTTCATTTGCAGCACCGGGAAGCCTTGGTTCATCCACTCTGGCTCTCTCAATAAATCAAACTTAAAACATACTTTTTTTTTTTTTTTGCCTATGTAGATTTACGTGAAAACAGGCCATTCCGTTCCTGTGTTTCGGTAGTCACAACCCATCCCACGCACCTCTAACTTATTGGAAGATGGGGTTCGCTCTACGGAAGGGCCTGACGTCGGGGGTGTGAGGCTGCGGAGAGGAGGAGAGGAGCTGGGCCGAGAGATGGAGAGACGGGGAGCCTGCGCCGCATCCTCCGAGGCGCTGCTCGGCTCAGGATGCCCCCAAGCCCCGTGATCCTTTGCGCACGACCGGGGCTGCGCGTGCGCCTGCGCGTGCGCACGGACACACCAGCGACCGCTGGGGCCGGAAACGCGGGCGGGCAGGCCGGCGGGCCGGCGAGAGTCCCCGGGAGGCGGGGCGGGGCCCAGGTCGCGACCTTCCTCCCCGGCGCTCGGGGCGCCGCCATGCCCGGCCGTCTGCTGCGGGGCCTGTGGCGGCGATGGCGCCGTTACAAGTACCGTTTCGTCCCCTGGATCGCGCTGAACCTCAACCACAACCCGCGGTGAGAGCGGGGAGCCCCGCCGGGTCCCATGACTCGAGCCCGCTGGGCGGCGAGCCCCGTGGACGGGCGGCCTGAGGCGGCGAAGGGCGGGGCAGGGGGCGGGGCTCCGGGAGGCGGGGCCTGAGGGGGCGTGGTCTGAGATTGACAGAAGGCGGATCCTGAGGTGGGCAGGGCTCTGGGGCGGGGCCTGAGGCTGCCTGACAGAAGGGAAGGCCTGAGGTGGGCGGGGATCTGGAGGCGGGGCCTGAGGCTGACTGACAGAAGGGAAGGCCTGAGGTGGGCGGGGATCTGGAGGCGGGGCCTGAGGCTGACTGACAGAAGGGAAGACCTGAGGTGGGCGGGGACCTGGAGGCGGGGCCTGAGGCTGACTGACAGAAGGGAAGGCCTGAGGTGGGCGGGGATCTAGAGGCGGGGCCTGAGGCTGACTGACAGAAGGGAAGGCCTGAGATGGTCGGGGATCTGGAGGCGGGGCCTGAGGCTGACTGACAGAAGGGAAGGCCTGAGGTGGGCGGGGATCTGGAGGCGGGGCCTGAGGCTGACTGACAGAAGGGAAGACCTGAGGTGGGCGGGGATCTGGAGGCGGGGCCTGAGGCTGACTGACAGAAGGGAAGACCTGAGGTGGGCGGGGCTCTGGGGCGGGGCCTGAGGCTGCCTGACAGAAGGGAAGGCCTGAGGTGGGCGGGGATCTGGAGGCGGGGCCTGAGGCTGACTGACAGAAGGGAAGACCTGAGGTGGGCGGGGATCTGGAGGCGGGGCCTGAGGCTGACTGACAGAAGGGAAGACCTGAGGTGGGCGGGGATATGGAGGCGGGTCCTGAGGCTGACTGACAGAAGGGAAGGCCTGAGGTGGGCGGGGATCTGGAGGCGGGGCCTGAGGCTGACTGACAGAAGGGAAGACCTGAGGTGGGCGGGGATCTGGAGGCGGGGCCTGAGGCTGACTGACAGAAGGGAAGGCCTGAGGTGGGCGGGGACCTGGAAGCCGTGCCTGAGGCTGATTGACAGAAGGGAAGGCCTGAAGTGGGCAGGGATCTGGAAGCGGGTCCTGAGGCTGACTGACAGAAGGGAAGGCCTGAGGTGGGCGGGGATCTGGAGGCGGGGCCTGAGGCTGACTGACAGAAGGGAAGGCCTGAGGTGGGCAGGGATCTGGAGGCGGGGCCTGAGGCTGACTGACAGAAGGGAAGGCCTGAGGTGGGCGGGGATCTGGAGGCGGGGCCTGAGGCTGACTGACAGAAGGGAAGGCCTGAGGTGGGCAGGGATCTGGAGGCGGGGCCTGAGGCTGACTGACAGAAGGGAAGACCTGAGGTGGGCGGGGCTCTGGGGCGGGGCCTGAGGCTGCCTGACAGAAGGGAAGGCCTGAGGTGGGCGGGGATCTGGAGGCGGGGCCTGAGGCTGACTGACAGAAGGGAAGACCTGAGGTGGGCGGGGCTCTGGGGCGGGGCCTGAGGCTGCCTGACAGAAGGGAAGGCCTGAGGTGGGCGGGGATCTGGAGGCGGGGCCTGAGGCTGACTGACAGAAGGGAAGGCCTGAGGTGGGCGGGGACCTGGAGGCGGGGCCTGAGGCTGACTGACAGAAGGGAAGGCCTGAGGTGGGCGGGGATCTGGAGGCGGGGCCTGAGGCTGACTGACAGAAGGGAAGACCTGAGGTGGGAGGGGATCTGGAGGAGGGGTCTCAGGTTGACTGACAGAAGGGAAGGCCTGAGGTGGGCGGGGATGTGGAGGCGGGGCCTGAGGCTGACTGACAGAAGGGAAGACCTGAGGTGGGCAGGGATCTGGAAGCAGTGCCTGAGGCTGATTGACAGAAGGGAAGGCCTAACGTGAGCGGAGATCTGGAGGCGGGGCCTGAGGCTGATTGACAGAAGGGAAGGCCTAACGTGGGCGGAGATCTGGAGGCGGGGCCTGAGGCTGATTGACAGAAGGGAAGGCCTGAAGTGGGCGGGGACCTGGAAGCAGGGCCTGAGGCTGACTGGCAGAAGGCGGGGCCTGAAGTGGGCGGGGACATGGAGGCGGGGCCAGAGGCTGACCGAAGGCGGGGCCTGAAGTGGGCGGGGATCTGGGAATGTGTGCCTTTTCTCCAGCAAGTGATGGGTGCTTGACCTTACTCAAAAAAAAAAAAAAAAAAAAAAGCCAAGTTCATTTTCACAGCCCCTTAGAAGTAATTTCTATGATGCAGATCCCGGGCACCGCCAGGGACTCATAGCTTGGACTGGCGGAGGCATAGAGAGATGCAAAAAGCAATGGAAAGCATTTCAGAATCTAGGTTCAGTGTGTGAGTTCAGCCTGGCTGGCCGGCGGGTGGCATTGTTTAAGGGTGTGCTGCTGATCTGCAGGCTGTCATAAGGGAGCCTGGAGTGGTGGCACACGCCTTTAATCCCAGCACCTGGGAGGCAGAGGTAGGAGGAGCGCCATGAGTTCGAGGACACCCTGAGACTATAGAGTGAATTCCAGGTCAACCTGGGCCAGAGTGAGACCCTACCTTGGGAAAAAAAAAAAGTGATAGTCATTGAAGTTGTTGCTCCTGAGAGAATATGACAAAAGATACAACGTTAACCTAACTTGCCTTTGAGACCACAGGCCTATGAAAAGAAGCATTTACGAGTATTCTCCTTAAGTGAAAACATCCAAGCAGCTGTTGCGTGTGTTGAGGGAAAGCTAGGCCACGTCTCTACTTCCGAGTCTTCCCCCCACAGCTGTAGGCCTGTGCCTCTGTCTCTGTAAAGATGCCGTAGTGTTCAGGTACCCAAGGCAGCCGGTCTAAATACCGACTACTCGGAAGTCAGACAACAGAAAGCTACCCCAGGTGAATGTTTTGCCCGCTCTTCTTAGTTCTGTGCCCTTAAAAAAAAACCATGATAGCCGGGCATGGTGGCTCACGCCTTTAATCCCAGCACTCGGGAGGCAGAGGTAGGAGGATTGCCATGAGTTCAAGGCCACCCTGAGATGACAGAGTTAATTCCAGGTCAGCCTGGACCAGAGTGAGGCCCTACCTCGAAAAACCAAAAAAAAAAAAAAAAAACAAAAAAAAACATGATAATGAGCTTACATTCATCAAGGTTAGTGACCTAGGAAGCACCAAAATCTCTGGCTCTTGTCAGTTGAAGGAGTGGAAACTTTTCCCATTTTCAGGACTCTTCGCTACGTCCCCGAGGAATCCAAGGACAAAGTCATCACAGATCAAGAAGTCCTAGGAGCGTTACTGAAAGTTTTCCAGGCTCTCTTCTTAAATGACTTCCATAAGCAAACCGATGTCGTGACTGTACTTCCAGAAGCTGTGAAGTCAGCGTATCAAGGCCTCCTGGCGGTTCAGCATAGGAGGGTGAATCCACTGGAAAACAGACATCCACAGCAAATTAACCTGAAACCAGAAGACATTCTTTTTAAGACCCTGGGCTTCAGTGTGGCCCGAGCAACTAGCTCAGTGCTTTCTGCAGGAAGAGGCGTTTTCGTCACTAAAGGATTGGTACCAAGGGGCACAGTTGTGTCTATGTACCCTGGTAACAGCTCAGTTATTACTGCCAAGAACTTCTCATATACGAATAAAGTTCAACAAAATGCCTAGCCCCATGTCCTTAGAGTAAGGGGTTGAACTGGATGCTCAAGGTTCTCTAGACTTTTAAAATTCTAGTTTAACAATTAAATTTGTCAATTATTTTGTGTGTTAGGAAGTATCCTGGTATATTTGTTGCTATAATTGCATGTTTCTTTCAGGAAAATCTTTTTTGGTCAGTGCTTAAGTTTAGAATATTAGTGTTGCCCACTTTGACAGGTTACATAGAGAGCATTAGAAAATATGGCAGTTTGGCTAAGTTAATAATGCAAGATAAAAATAGTATGAGTTAAAATGTGGGGTTTAAACCTGTCTTTTCTGTGTCTGCTTTTCTTTGAAAGTAAAGTTGGGAAAGGATCATCAACTAGAATCTCAAAAGAATATGTTAGGGCTGGAGAAATGGCTTAGCGGTTAAGGTGCTTGCCTGTGAAGCCTAAAGACTCAAGTTCAATTCCTCAGGACCCACATAAGCCAGAAGCACAAGGTGGCACATTCATCTGGAGTGTGTTTGCAGTGGCTGGAGGCCCTGGTATGCCCATTCTATCTGCCTCTCTCTCTCTCCCAAATAAGTAAATTTTTTTTAAAAAAAAGAATATGTTATTCAACTAACATTGTATTATTTGGCATGCTGAAAAGTGTGTGTCTTTGTAATCAGACACATTTTTTAAAAGTGATTTATGAGGGCTCAGCATTGAAAGGCAGTTGTTTGCAAAGCTTGCCAGCCTGGGTTTTTTCCCTACTACCCACCTAAAGCCAGATGCACAAAGTGGTACATGTATCTAGTATCTGGAGTTCATTTGCAGTAGCAAGAAGCCCTTACCTCATTTTCTCTCTCTGCCTCTGTCTGTCTCTCCTTACAAAGAAATAAATTTTAAAAAGTCATTGTGAGGCAAGAGAGATAGCATAGTGGTTAAAGCACTTGCTTGCAAAGCCAAAGGACCCAGGTTCAGTTCTCCAGGACCCACATAAGCCAGATGTACAAGGTGGCACATGCATGTGGAATTCATTTGCAGTACCTGAAGGCCCTGGCATGCCCATTCTCTCTTGCTCTCTATTTTTCTCTCAAATAAAATTTTTGCACGCCTTTAATCCCAGCACTTGGGAGGCAGAGGTAGGAGAATCACTGTGAGTTCGAGGCCACCCTGAGACTCCATAGTGAATTCCAGGAGAGCCTGAGCTAGAGTAAAACCCTACCTCAAAAAAAGAAAAATTTTAGAAATCTTTATGAAAAGTCATTGTAGTTTCATCTTTCACATCTCTAAACAAGGGAGTTGATATTCTTTACAACTAGTACAAAGACTGAACAGAACAAGCTGGCAGGCAACACTAAAACAGATTTAATCAACAGGCTAATATGCCTTAACTGCCAAGCCATCTTTCTGGCCCATGCACCCTTTTTCTCTCTCTTTCCTTTTCTGTCTCCTTTTCTCTTTCTCCCTTCTCTCTTTTGTCTCTCTTTCATCTTTCTCATCCAATAATAGTAAAGTCTTAAAGTAAAAAAAAAAAATACGTATGTGTGTAACTTTATAAAACTGAGTCTAAAACATGCTGTTTGTTATCATGAAGCAAGACAGTCATGTTTTGTTCTGCTGTGTGGTCAGTTGGTTCGATTAGGTACACACTCTGTAAAGGAAGAAAATAGTAAAAAATAACATAATGCTCTAGATTTGGGATGAAATATTTTAAAATATGAACATGTGTGAAAAAGTCATAATGAACCCCACTGTTTTGTACAATTAACGTATGCCAGTGAAGTTTTTTTGTTGTTGTTCTTTTGTTTTGTTTTTCAAAGTAGGGTTTCACTCTAGCCCAATCTGGCCTGGAATTCACTATGTAGTCTCAGGGTGGCCTTGACTCATGGCCATCCTCCTACCTCTGCCTCCCGAGTGCTGGGATTAAAGATGTGTGCCACCCTGCCCTGCTTATGCCAATAATGTTGGTTTTTTTTGTTGGTTTGTTAAAAGATGGAAGAATAAAAAGAGATTCTTCCACTTTTATGTTTGTGTTCTAGAGAAAGGTCCTCACCCAGCTTTCTGTTATTCTCACATGTTGCTGTGTCCCTGTCTTCTTATTTGATAGGTACAGTCTATCAGAAGTATGAGCCTGTCTTTTTCCAGTCCATTGGAAACCCATTTATTTTTAGATGCTTGGATGGGACACTCATTGACGGAAATGACAAAGGACTATCAAAAGTTATATACAGGTAACTGGTACCCATATTCAAATTCAGCTATAGGATACACTCTAGAAATGCACTTGCACTGCCTCAGCATTTGTACACTATATAGGTGGCTGCTAGGTAGCAACACAGTCTTTGGTTGATTGTAGAGAGAGAGAGAAATTGCATTTGCTTAATTGTAGAGTTAATTTTGTACATTTGAAGTATCATAAGATGTAACCCATGTTTTCACCTGTTGTAGGTCTTGCAGTGGGAGAGATCGGCTTGGCCCTTTAAGAATGAGTGATAGCACGTGGCTAACACCTGAAATGCACAACCCCTTGGCTGTAGGGCAGTATGTGAACAACTGTTCAAATGGTGAGTTGGTGTTGGGGGCTTGGGAACGAGGCCAAGCACTGGCTGACTCTCCTTCTTCATCTTGTCACTGCATGGCAGAGGCAGCCAGTCCTGCTCAAGTGTGGCTTCTTAAAGAATGGTTCTACTTTTCTCTATTTATTTGAGAGAGAGAGAGAGAGAGAGCAAGAGAGAGGCAGCTAGAAAGAGAGAATGGGCGCACCAGGGCCTCCAGCTGCTGCTAACAAACTGCAGATACATGGGCCACCTTGTGCGTGTGGCTTACGTGGGTCTTGGGGAATTGAATCTGGGTCCTTTGCAGGCAACTTCCTTAAGTACTAAGCCATCTCTCTAGCCCAACTATAGTTTTTTGAGGGGAAATAATATAGTCAATTTTTAGGGAAATAATGATATATGTTACCTGGAAATCTTTACTAATTTTGTCCTCATTTTTAGGGAATATAGACAATGGATAATAACTGCCCTTTTAATCAATATTTTGTACTTTTTTTTAACCATTCAGAAGTATTTCATCAGTGTCCTACTATAACTCTCCAGATTCATCTATGCTGGTATCTCCTCTCTGCTACTGAATATGTGGATCACTTAGCTGACCTGGAACTCACTCTGTAGCCCCAGGCTAGCCTTGGACACCACCGTGCCTGGCTTCACTTACCTTTTTTTTTTTGGCTTTTTGAGGTAGGGTCTCACTGTAACCCAGACTGATCTGGAATTCACTACATAGTCTCAGGCTAGCCTGGAACTCAATAGCCATCCTCCTACCTCTGCTTCCAAAGTGCTGGGATTAAATGCGTGAGCCACCATGCATGCCCACCTCACATTTTTTTGAGGCAAACCCAACAGACTGGCCTTTTTAATTTATTTTTATGTGAATGAGTGAGAGAAACAGAAAGAGAAAGAACTGGTGCACCAGGACCTCCAGCCACCGTAACTGGATCTCTAGATGCATGTGCCATGTGCAATCACACCCACTTCCCTCACCTTGTGCATCTGCTTACGTGAGACGTGGAGAGTACAGCATAGGTCCTTGGGCTTTGCAGGCCAGCACCTTAACAGCTAAGCCATCTCTCTAGCCCTCACTTACCTTTTTTATTAAGACTTGATTTTCCCAGAGGTAAATGTTTGATTATCTGGCTACTGTTAGCATGTAGGCTTTGGTATTAGATATGAACTTAAAGCCTCACTCCTTTATTTAAGCACTAATAGTTTTGAACCCCTAATTCTTTTTTTTTTTTAAAGGTTTTTAGTTTTTTGAGGTAGGGTCTTGTTCTAGCCCAGGCTGACCTGGAATTAGTCTCCTGCTGGCCTCGAACTCACAGTGATCCTCCTACTTCAGTCTCACGAGTGCTGGAATTAAAGGGGTCTGCCACCACTCCCGGCTGAACCCCTAATTCTTGATATTTAAAGGTAAACTATGAAGATAGGCATGTTGGTGCATAAATGTAATCTCAGCACAGGGGAGACTGAGGCAAGAGGATGAAAGATTCAAAGCCAGCCTGGGTTACATAGTGATAACTTGTTTCAAAAGAAAACTGCATATAGTTTATTACTTTTTGATTTTTATTTTATTGTATATATCATATGCTCTAAGTGCCCAGTATATATCCCAGTATATATTAGTAATATTTTAAGCATGTTCCAATAACTATAAAAATGTACATTAAGTATTCTACTTCAGTACTTTTTTGTTCCCTGACTGTGTGTTAAAACCTTTTCTCTGAAGATTATATGCTTGTTCCCAGACAGAGCAGCTAATGTCTGTTATCAAGAGTTTGATGTGCCTGCAATTTTCCCTGTGGAACTGAAGCAGTATCTTCCAAACATTGCCTACAGCTGTGACAAACAGAGGTTAGTCTTTTAAATGGGTATTTCCCATCTTCTATTTCATGCTGTAATTAAAAAAAAAAAAAAGTAATTTCAAGCAAGAACCTTTAGTCTCGCAGCCGTCTATCTCCCCAACCCCCAGAAATCTAATTTCAGCCAGGCATGGTGGCTCACACCTATACTTCCAGCCAGCACTTGGGAGGCTAAGGTAGGAGGATCACTAAGTTTGAGGCTAGCCTGGGCTAGAGTGAGACTCTGCTTCAAAAACAATGTAAAACAAAATTTCTAACAAAAAGCTGCATAGAATTTGGGATAAAAGTTTGCTAGCAAGCTTTCTCTTATGTGGGACTATTAAATTGCTCATTTAAGATGAATGTTTTAAGCTTGGATGATTCAATCATTTATAATTGAAGCCTGGTGATAATCCCAGTTTGTAAGGTGGAGGTAGAAGGATCAGTTGTTCAAAGCTACATGAATGAGTTCGAGGCCAGCCTGAGGTATATGAGACCATATCTCAGAAAACAAACAAATCCTTTGTGTAATTTTACTTTGGGGAGCCACAGGAATGTTTATAAACATGTAGTGGTTGATAAACTTACTGATATGTGACTTTTAAAGTGGTATATAATAGACACATTAGGATGTATGAATAAAGAAATGAACTGCTTCCTTATGGGCAATGGATACATATATGAACTTATGAATATTTTTACTTTTGTGTGTTTTTCTGTTTTCAGCCCACTTCGATGTGTTGTTCTTGTCGCACTCAGGGACATTAAGCAAGGAGAAGAGCTATTTTCAAACTACTACACAATTGTCAGCTAACTTGGTGAATTAAAAATTAGGTTTTCAGACAAGTGCCTTAACTGCTAAGATGATTTCCCAGTACCCACATAAAGCCAGATGCACCACATACATTTGGAGTTCATTTGTAGCAGCAGCAGGCTCTGTTGTGCCCATTCGCATCTTCTTGCTCTCTGCTTGTAAATAAATAGTTTTTAAAATGATGTTTTCATGGTTGTTGCATTCCTAACCTAACAGCAGCTGTTTCTACCTGCACAAGACCTGCATAACATAGGGCCCCTCAACCTGTTGTCATGGATAATTGGGGAGGACGAAAAAACAAAACAAAAAAATAGAAGGAAGAGGTTAGGGAGATGGTTTAGTGGTTAAAGGTGATTGTATGCAAATGTTGCCAGCCTGAGTTAAATGCCCTAGGACCCATGTAAAGCTAGGTACAAAGTGGCACACACATCTGGCATTTGTAGTTGAGACTCCCTGGCACACCCATATGTACAAGTGAAAAAAATATATGAATAAAGAAATAAGAGGGAATAGTTGGAGAGAAAAGGGGGCTCGTAGTGGGGCAGAGAGACAAAAACCAGGTTGTGTAGGAAGGGCTTAGAAACACCAGGTGTTTATTTCTGTTAGTTATGAAATCAAGATCCCAGCAGATTCTGAGCCTGTCTCCTGGATAACATCTACTCACTCTGTTCCTGTGAGGAAAGGAGCTGGCTAGCTGGCCAGGCTCTCCTTTATAAAGCCTGTGGTCCTGCCCTTGAGAGGTAGGCCCTCCCCATTTTCATCACCTCCAACAGAACCCAACCTCCTAATACCATCAAAAAAGAAAAACAGGACTGGAGAGATGGCTCAGTGGTTAAGGCGCTTGCCTGCAAAGCCAAAGGACCTCAGTTCAATTCTCCAGAACCCATGTAAGCCAGATGCACATGGTGGCACATGCATCTGGAGTTCATTTGCAGTGACTGGAGGCCCTGGTGTGCCCATTCTCTCTGTCTGCCTCTCCCCCCTCAAAAGCATTAAAAAAAAGAAAAGAAAAGAAAGAAGTAGGGGCTGGGTCAATGGTCAAAAGAGCTTTCTTGCAAAGCCTGACAGTTTCAGTCAATTCCCCAGTACCCATGTAAAGCCAAATGTATAAAATGGTGAATGTATTGAGTTTGTTTGCAGTAGCAAGAGGCCCATTCTGTCTTCCTCTCTCTCTGATTGCAAATAAACATTTTTTTTTTTATTGACAGCTTCCATACTTACAGACAATAAACCATGATAATTCCCTCTCTTCCTCCACTTTCCCTTTCACAAATCTACACTCCATCATATCCCTCCTGCATTAGTCTCTTTTATTTTGATGTCATCTTTTTCCTCCTATTATGAGGGTCTTATTGAAGGTATTGCTAGGCACTGTGAGGTCATGGATATCAAGGCCAATTTCTGTCTGGTTGATTGCATTGCAAGGAGTCCTACCCTTCCTTCAGCTCTTATGTTCTTTCTGCCACCTCTTCCGCAATGGACCCTGAGCCTTGGAATGTGTGATAGAAATGTTTCAGTGCTGAACACTCCTCCATCACATCTCATCACTATGGTGCTTTCTGGGTCATCCCAATGGTCACTACCATCTGAAAAGAGAAGCTTCTCTAACCAAAAGTGAGAGTAGCATTAATATATGGGTATGAACATTAAGTGCTTACAGGGAGTTTGTTGGGCGTAATACATGCATTTAGCCAGACAAGAATAGGCGTGACACTCCTAATGCTCATGACCTCCCCTGCCATAGGCTTTTGACTAGGCTCTCAGTATCAGGCATGTACTCCCTCCCATAGAACTGCTGTCCAGTCCAATTAGAGAACAGTTGATTTCCCATAGAGCAGACATGCCACTATTGCATCCATTTGGTCATTTGGCTTGTCTGGCCAAACTTGAGACTTGCAGGGTCCACTGTCTTCACCACTAATGGCTTCTGTCTTTCATAAGGCTGCATGCAATGCAGCGTTTTCCAGCTTGCTATCAGCTGGTCTACCAGGAGAAGAGTTTCAGCTCATCCCCAGTTTGATTTCTTGGTGACCTTGAAGCCCAGGCAAGTGGAGTCTTCAGCAATACAAATTATTTTTAAAAGAACAAAACAGGGCTGGAGAGATGGCTTAGTGGCTAAGCACTTGCCTGTGAAGCCTAAGGACCCCAGTTCGAGGCTCGATTCCCCAGGACCCATGTTAGCCAGATACACAAGGGGGCACATGCGTCTGGAGTTTGTTTGCAGTGGCTGGGAGCCCTGGTGTGTCCATTCTCTCTCTCTGTCTCTCTCCCTCTTTCTCTCCCTGTCGCACTCAAATAAGAATAAAGAACAAAAAAAAAATTTTTTTTAAAAGAAAAAACATTAGGTTTTCCGAGCTGTTTCTAAATGATTTTTGTTGATCATTTCTGAGTTACACCTACAGAATGAATATTTTGAGACTTAATAGGAGAAGGGGCTCTTTTTTTTTTTTTTTTTTTTTTTTTTTTAAGAGAGAGAGGCAGGTAGGAAGAGAAAATGGGTGTGTCAGGGCCTCCAGCTGCCCAAAAGAACTTCAGATGCAAGGGCCACCTTGTGCATCTGGTTTATGTGGGTCCTGGAGAATGGAACCTGGGTCCTTTGGCTTTATAGGCAAGCACCTTAACTATGAAACCATCTCTCCAGCCCTGGAGAAGGATTTTTTTTTTTTTTTTTTTTGAGTTAGGGTCTCACTGTAGCCCAGGTTTACCTGGAATATGTAGTCTCAGAGTGGCCTCAAACCCATGGCAATCTTACCTCTGCCTCCCAAGTGCTGGGATTAAAGGTGTGTGCCACCATGCCTGGCTAAGGGATCTTAAAAGTGTTTTTATGTTACAGTTTCTAGGTATAAAATATTTGCTTCATTAGAATTTCAGGTTTATAATGCAATTCCAATTTTAAGTAGTTCTACTAGCTTATTAAATTAAAGCTACTTGAACTTGTAATTTCAAATTTTCATTTGTATACTTCTGTAGTGGTATCTGTTCAGGCAAGCACTAGCAGCTCCTGTAGTACTGATGTGGGCGAATGGCTAGAATAGTTTTTACTTTCACAGAATAAACTACCTACTGTGGGGCCATGAGTATGGTGTGCGTAGGTACAGTTGATGTTTCCAGCTGGGTAAGGGAAAGCAGTGAGGCCATTATTCTTCTATTCAGTGAACATTTCCATGCTAAAAAAGAGTGCAAGAGGCCCAGACAGATGGCTCAGCAGTTAAGGCTCTTGTTTGCAAAGCCCAGTGCCCCTGGCTCGACTCCCCAATACCAGCATAAAGCCAGATACAGAAAGTGGCACATGCATCTGGAGTTCATCTGCAGCGGCTAGAGGCCCTGGTGCACCCATTCTCTTTTTCTCTGCTTGCAAATAAAAATAATTTAAAGGCATGCAAGATACTGTTTAGCTGGGGGTACAGTTGGAGACCAGTGTTGGCGGCAGGCACACCTGTTCCCGTGTCTCTTGTTCCTGAAGGGTTTCCATTGGTGCCTTTGGAGAATTAGGCACCCGTGGCCCACACCCTCCAGCTGTGTGGGCCCTGTTTACCAGCCCTAAGAACCACCTTTCTGTGTGTGCTTAGAGCAGAGGAGCCCCGAGCTGTTGACAAGGGTGTAGTTCCGAGGTGGAGGTAGTGGCCTGCCCCAGTTTTTTTTTTTTTTTTTTGGGGGGGGAGGCAGGTTTGCGTTTTTCTTTGGTAGGGCCTCACTCCAGCCCAGGCTGACCTGGAATTCACTCTGTAGTCTCAGGGTGGCCTCGAACTCACGGCGATCCTCCTACCTCTGCCTCCCGAGTGCTGGGATTAAAGGCGTGCGCCGCCACACCTGCCGCTACCCATCTTATTCGTCATCGTTCATGTGCTATCAACCTCCTGATTTAACTCAGTCCCAAAGGATGCTTGCTACTCACTGGGTCCCTCAGTCCTCATTAAACTTGTACAAGGCTGTTTGTGATCACATTCACTACTGTCATCAGCCTTCCTTACCTAGTTTTGTTTTTGTTTTTTTTTTCTTTTGCAATTTCAATAGCCTTCCAGTCAGTTTCCCTGTTTCTACCCTTTTCCAAATACGCCACCAAGGGTGATTATTTTTAAGTCCAATCTTGACACGTACTTACTTAAAACCCTCCAATTATGAGCTGAGGAAATGGCTTTGCTATTAAGGCATTTATTTGCCTTGCAAAGCCTAAGGACCCCGATTCGATTTCCCAGAACCCAAGTAAGGTGCATGCGTCTAGAGTTTGTTTGCAGTGGCTGAAGGCCCTGGCACGCCTATCCTTTCTATCATCCATCCATCCATCCATCCATCCATCCATCCATCTATCTATCTATCTATCTGCCTCTTCCTGTCTCTCAAATAAATAAATCCCTCCACTTATGGAGAAATGCTGAAGTCCTTCACATTGCATGATCTAGCCGGTTTTTAACTTCAGGTCTCATCTTACTCACCCAGATTGCCACAGGACTCTTCTCTCTGTCCCCCCGCCCCGCCCCCTCCATGAGGAGGCTTCGCTGACCCTGAGTGCCCACCGCACCAGCCCCCACTCCACCGCCGCTTTTCCCACAGCTCTTGGGACCGCGGGCTTCCTCACGGTAAGTGGGCAGTCAGTTCATTCCAGGAGTGAAAACTACAAAGGCGGGCTGGAGAGATGCCTTGCGGTTAAGGCGCTTGCCTGCGAAGCCTACAGACTGAGGTTCAACTCCCCAGTACCCAGGTGAGAAAGACGAACAGGGTGGTGCATGCATCTAGAGCGTGTGTGTAGTGGCCAAAGGCCCTGGTGCGCCCATTCTCCGCCCCCTCCCCAATCAGTAAATGAAATATAAAAACTCTAGTAGCCACTTCGGCGGTGTTTCCAGATATGTTTCTGCTTGCGCTGCTTTGGCCTCCCCAAGGCCTGGAGGTCCCCACAGCTGTTGCGGGGCGTCTCGCCCACTCTCAGCCGTGCAGAGCTCTTGGTCTCCTGGGCCGGGCCACTGCTATCTGGATGCAGGCTCGTGGTCCTAGATGAGTAAGAGGGGCAAAGTTGGGGAGGGTTTTGCTTTCTCTGTGGCCTGGCTTCTGTGAAATCTGGAACTAGGTGCAGTCTAGGATAGTCTAGGAATGGGAGCTGCAGCTCGGCATACTGGAGCATGCCTTTCATCAGGAGGCAGAGGAAGGATTATCATGAGTTCGAGGCCACCCTGAGACTCCATACTGGATCCACTGCAGGTCAGCCTGGCTAGAGCGAGACCCCACCTCGGGGAGGCGAGGGAGGGGATCAGAACTGGAGAACGCTCTAGAGCAAAGAAAATAAGATGGCAAATCCTTAGTGGGAGGTCCTTGGCTTAAGAAGGTGCAGGTGTAGGAAAGGCGTGGCTGGAGGCAGCAGCATCATGAATGCTGTTCACAGACGTGGATGTGGCACCTTACTCTCTGCCACACCCATGTATTATGCCTTCCTCTAAAGCAGCAGCCTAGAACTGTTTCAACAGATACAGGCCTCTTGACTCCAAAGAATCCTTACTCTGGAATGGCTATAACTCATTTCAGACCAAAAACTTATAGAAGATTTAAGAAAACTCTTTACTGGTTGCCTATCAAACTCGCAGGGTATCTACCTATTTGGTACAGCTTAAGATTGGCCGAAATTTTTTGGTAAACAGTCACACAAACCAAGAAAAAAAAAAAGATTTCCAGATTTTTATTTCTGGAACTGTACACCAGGTATTAAAGTACAACAAATACAAAATAATGCTCAAAAAAATCAGTGTTTATGTACAAATATTAAAATCAATGCAACAATAGCAACTTCCTCTTGAACACTGGATACTAAAACTTGTTCTGATTGTCACTAATTTATTTTATCCTCATGGGGTCCTTGTTTCAAAATGGGACATTTGAAATTAGTGGTCATGTAAGAGGAATATTACTATCTACCATATTTAACAATAAAACTAATAGTTTCCCTCCTTTTAGTGAAAAAATTAGGAACTTTTTAAAAAACATAGCATGTCAATATTTTTATAAATTATTTCGATTTCCGCTTGTAGACAATGTGCTTTGACACTCTGGGCAGACAGTCTCCTTGGTGGCTGGGTGTGTTTACATTCGAAGCTGACATCGTTCCTAGACTTTGGTTACATTAAACAGGGTTGCTACTCTATTCGATCTGACAGCGTCAAACATTTATGACCCTCAAATTTTAAAAATTACAAAGGAAACGATTGCACAATTCTTTGACCTAATTGTACTTTAGTATTTTGAAAACAGTATTCTACATCCTTCAAGTAAATTCAGCAGTTGACCACGACAAGAGGAAAACTAAACATCGAAAGAGCCGGCGTGAGAGAAAGAGGTGGAGTATAGCTAACAGTATTGCTCTGGTCACAGCCCCAGTTACCCTTCCACGTGACAACTGTCCCCGTCGACTCACCACACAGAAAACATGATCTGCCGACACTGCAACTGCTCACCATGAATTTTTGGTTTGTTCATATGAAAATAATGTGGCAAAGGAAAAAAAAAAAAGAATTTATCACAGTTTGTTACAAGAATTGTGCTTAACACGATAGTAAAGGCATTGCTGTTTCTCCATGGGATTGCAAATTAGATATTCTCATGCTTTCAAACTCAATTCTTTTAATAAACAGTAACAAATTCTCTGTTAAGATGTTTAAATGGAGACAAAACCCCCACTAAATCCAGCTTTAAAAGAAAATTCAATAAATAGCTATTTTACATGGATCAAGTCATAGTGGTACAACTTATGAATGTCACTTCAAGCATGCACAGAAATGGTATAATACATGGCAGGATAGTCAGAAAATATTGAATTAGATCTAAAAAGATATGAAGAATTTACACATATATACAAAAATCTTGCAAATTATTGCCTCATTTTAACAAGGAATTAAAAGTAAACGTTACCAGCTAGTTAGCACTCTCTAAGAGGCTATAATCAGGTTGGCATTTAAAAATCTATTAAACTAGCTGGAATTTATTTTTCTCTCTTATCATTTTCTGGATTTTGGTCAAAATCTATTTAAATAACTAAAGTGTCCATTCAACTTGCTGACAATCAAAACTTTAGATAAGAAACACTGTTTCCATCTTATATCAAGATCCCAGCAATGCATAGATAAACTGAACATATTACTGCATCAGCTAATGAGAATGGGCTTGTTCATTTAAGTGCAACTGGTATTAGCATTCAGTCATCTTTGTGTAAATTATTTATACAGACCAGCCACTGTAAACCCAGAGTGAAAATTAAAGTTACAACAATGGAAGATTATGGCCAGTATCCTACTAAATTATAGAAAGTGTACTGATTTCTAACAAAAGAAAGTTTAGCACAACACAGCAATAAGAAGCCGACAACTTGGATAAAAATATCAGAAAGCAACACAGAGCCCAGGCTACCATTATTTCCCATGTGCACACAGGGACACTAGACTGTAGGTGTATAAATTAGAGACTGATTTTAAGTTATTAATTTAACTACTTTCGCCCACTGTGCTAAACTAAAGTTCATAGTAAAATGTGCTACTGCATAAACACTTCAAAGGAATCTTCATTAAAATGCTGCAAATAAAAACAGGAATACACATCATCCAAAGAAAGGACGCCATTGCAGTTCACAGTCTGTAGAATAAATACCCTCCCTTTCGACCACTACATCCCACTACTTGTCAGCACAACCTTGAAGTGACTTCACTCTTGCTATGTCAGCAATGCAGCCAAACACTGTTTTGCAAAGCAACACAACTTGGTTAAAAAAAAATCAGAATTTTTAATTAAGACAGTGCAAAAGGAAGTAATTGTCTTAATTGTAAAAGCAAATCTCACTACATCCTAATACTGTATTATCTTGTCTGATTCTTTGTATAACTTAAAAAAGCATCTGTATAATTTAAAAAAGCATCTATCTAGCACAGCAAAAATGGCCAAAGCTTATGACAATGGCTTCTTATTCACAATATTTGGAAATAAAAAATAAAACAGTTTGAGATGCATGTGAACATCTAACACTTTTTGAAACTGCAAAGTGGTAACGTACCATTCTATTTCAAAAAGGAACTCCTGTTTTTCTTGCAAGGTATCCAAGCTAAAATATAGCTTAAATATACTTCAAGGTTCTACTGCATTCTGCATAAAAGCCAGAAGTCTCTCTAGTATTAACACTTTGAACTGCAGTGCTACGAACATAAGAGGTGGCCCAAAATACAAGCCAGAGTGGCAACATCCCAGGCTTTGTGCATTGCCTCTGCAAGTCAGCTACCTCCTAGTAAAAATTAAATTATCAGTGACCAGTGTGATTTTACAACGGTGGACAAACCCCAAAGAATACCACATCTTCAAATGCCAAACTTTGAGTCGATGAAAGAAATTACACAGAAGTCTCCCGGAAGTATAATGGCCAATTCTGTGTAAGGTAGCCCTGGCCTGGAATGCTGAAACGGGATCCAAGCAGGGCCTTCATCGAGTACACCGGTCCCAGTGCTGGCTTCCACAGATGGACTTGCTGCTTTGTAAACTGAAGTGAGAGAAATTTCCATTTGTAAAAAACCCTTGCATGTTTGTGCAGTTTAAAGAAACCTACCCCTGCTTTGTTAATAAAGAAAAGGAAACCAAAATGCTACATTGAGCAGGGATCGGGATCGGGATCGGTCCCTGTAAACTTAAGTTATTCCACTGCATCCGTACGGCAAAAGGAATTTACGCGAAGAAGCCACACGTTCAGGACAAAAATCTGTGCTGGTTTCGGGCGTGGCCCCGGTCTACAGGTCTTAGAAGTGGGATGAGGCGGGACCAGAACGGAGGGGAGGAGGAGGGGCGAGGTACGGGCGAGGAAGAGAGCAGCAGAGCTTAAAGCTGCACCACAGAGTTCAATCTGAGTCCCCAACTCTGCGATCAGAGTTCATTTCCACAGTTATAGACTGAAAAATGAAGACACTCTTGATAACTCAAGATATAGTTCTATACATAGTGACATCACTGATGTCATAGCGAAGAGTTCAGACTTCCAGTGAAAGACTACGCAGGCCCGCCGCTGGCCGGGTCACTCGGAGTGCAGCGCGGCGTGCTGGTGCTGGTGCTGGTGCTGGTGCGGGTGCAGGGCGTGGGCGCCGATGAAGCCGTGGGTCTCGCCGGCAGACAAGCTGCCGAAGTCAGCCACGGACACGGCCATCTTGGCACTGGTGAGGTGGTGCGTGTGGTTCTCGAAGTCCACGCCCAAGCTGTTGACAGAGACCTCGCTCATGAAGGGTTCGGGGACCGCAAGGCCCATTTTCAATTTCTTCGCTGGGCGCTCCGACTCTTCGCTGCACATCGGGGTGAGCTCCGAGTGATAGAAGCCAGTCTCAAATAAATTGAAACAATCGCTTTCTCCGTTGCTGGGCAGGGTGAGCAACTCTTCCGTCACGACGGGCACGTGACTCACTTGTCCCCGCGGTGCACCGCCCAGGGGCGGGAAGCTGTCGTGCAAGCAGTTCACATCTGTGGGGCTGCAGGCTGTGGCCACGCTGCTGCTCAGAGCTGGAAGGAAGGACGTGGTAAGCGGACACCACACCCGGCGGCGAAGCTCGTGGGCGGGGCCAAGTCGGCGGGGCGGGGCGGGAAGGGCGGGGGGAAGTGGGCGGGGGAAGTGGGCGGGGCGGCGCAGGCGGGGACGGGCGGAAGGGGTGGGGCGGGGATGGGCGGGGGTGGGGTGGGGTGGGGATGGGCGGGGGGGGGGTGGGGTGGGGATGGGCGGGGGGGGGTGGGGTGGGGATGGGCGGGGGGGGTGGGGTGGGGATGGGCGGGGGGGGTGGGGTGGGGATGGGCGGGGGTGGGGTGGGGTGGGGATGGGCGGGGGGGGGGTGGGGTGGGGATGGGCGGGGGGGGGTGGGGTGGGGATGGGCGGGGGGGGTGGGGTGGGGATGGGCGGGGGGGTGGGGTGGGGATGGGCGGGGGGGGCGGGGCGGGGGGGGTGGGGTGGGGATGGGCGGGGGGGCGGGGCGGGGGGGGTGGGGTGGGGATGGGCTGGGGGGCGGGGCGGGGGGGGGCGCACCTGTCAGGTCGCTGGCAGTGAAGGAGCTGAGGATGTTCAGCTGCGGGTCGGGAAGGGCCTCGGGCCGGCTGGAGGGTAAGGCCGAAGGGTTTACCGAACCCCCCAGGGCCTCCGTTTCATCTACCAGGCGATCCATGTAGTCCCTGGAAAACACCAAACACTGTGACTTAGGTCGCAGAGCAGTGAAGGGCAACGGCCACCCAAGTCCAGCCCTCAGGACGTACGTGACTCCAGGGTGATGGTTGTAGCGTTTCTTCCCGAATCGGGTCTGTTGGGCAAAGTGGTCGTGCCGCTCCGACTTCTTCCACATGTAGTAGAAGGCCACACACTCGGCCACTGTCCTGGTCCGCACCTAAGGAGAGCAGGGCGGCTTCAGAAACCAGCTCTATCCCCGGCCGGCAAGAGCCTTGAACTCTACCCATGCAATTACCGACTCCAAACCTTTTCTCAGCGCAGTGTACCGAGGCAGCGCTCAACAGTGCATGGCTGTTTAAAAATCCCAGTAAAAATAAGTAAAAGGGGTCTGCATCCAGAAATGACTTTACGGGGCTGGAGAGATGGATCACTGGTTAAGGCACTTGCCTGCAAAGCCCAAGGACCCGAGTCCAACTCTCTAGTACCCATGTAAAGCCAGATGCACAGTGGCGCATGCCTTTGGAGTTCATCTGAAGTGGCTAAAGGCCTTAGTGTGCCCATTTTTTCTCTCTGCCTCTCTCTCTCAAATAAACAAAAACATTAAAAAATTGTTTAACAACTTTTAAGCGTCACAAACTTGGCTCCATCTCCAACTGAGGCCCTTCAAATGATTACTTATACCTGTAGACATGAGTTCAGACAGACTTCCTCATCTTGACCCAGTGACACTGTCTTCCCTCACCAATCAGGATGTTCAGAATAGACGTTTCAGAATCTCTATCCTGATTCCACAGTGAGTTGTGATATGGGATCACTAACATGGGGGCAAGCTTCTTACACCAAGGAATACTGGATACCTTTCAGTATCTATCCATAACTGCAAGCCTTCCCAGAGAATGTAAGCTTCTCAGAGCCACAGGCCTTGTCTGTCTTATTCACTGAGGCGCCTCTAGTGCCTAGGGCAGTAACTGGTAATGAAAGGACAAAACTGCTTATGGAAGAATGGCTAAGAGTAAACTTCACAAGCTGCGGCAAAACTGACTTGACTTACAAAGACAACACAGGCTTCTTTCAGCATGTTTTATCTGTTTGCTACATTAAATACTTCATTTCAGGATGGAGAGATGGCTCAGCTGTTAAAAGTGTTTGCCTGCAAAGCCTGATGGCCCCTGTTCAATTCTCCAGTACCCACATAAGGCCAGATGCACGCATCTGGAGTTCATTTGGAACCCAGCAAGAGGCCCTGGTGTGCACCCATACTCACTCACTACACCCCCACACACACTGCTTGCTTGAATAAATATTTTTTTTAAAAACTTCATTTTATCTTTGAGAAAACATTAAATTTCCTTACATACAAAACCCATGATATTTTCAAACCAAGAACGGAAAGTATAGCTTATGTAATAAGACAAGAAAAAGAAATCAAAGTTATACAATCTCCGTTCACAAACAGTATGAAGTAGAAGATCCCAAATAATAAACTGAAAGGCTAGTAAGTGGCTGGCTGTGGCAACACTGGCCTAGAATTCCAGTTACTAGGGAGGCTGAGAGTCAGAAAGATCACATGTTCAAGGTCAGCCTGGGCAACTTAGTGAGACCCTGTCTCAATAAGTAAAAAGAAAGCCAGGGACATAGCTCAATGGTAAAATGCTCATCTAACATGTGTGAGGACCTAAACTCAATCCCCAGTACTTGGGAGCTAACAAGCAATAGCAGGTTGCAGGATTCAAGATTAAACTACCAAGATTAATCTATGGTGAGATATGGTAGCACATGCCTATAATTCAGCACCGGACTACATAAGTGAGATACTCAATTATCTCAAAAATAGTAATGGACAAAAAGTCAATTACTTTCCTATGTACTAAGAGCAAACAAATGAAATTTGAAGTTAAAAATACTACTATGCCGGGTGTGGTGGTGCACACCTTTAATCCTAGCACTCAGGAAGCAGAGGTAGGATGATAGCTGTGAGTTTGAGGATAGATAGTGAATTCCAGGTCATTCTGGCTAGAGAGTGAGGCCCTGCCTCGAAAAACAAAAGAAAAATAAAGAAAGAAGTAGGGGCTGGAGATGGCTTGGTGGGTAAGGTGCTTGCCTGCAAAGCCTAACAACCCAAGTTTCATTTCCCAGTACCCATGTAAAGCACAAAGTGGCACATACATGTGGAGCTTGTTTGCAGCGGCCTGAGACCCTGCACGTCCATTCTCATTCTCTCTTCTTAAGAGAGTAGCTTTAAACTCACACTGAAATGGAAGGTATAGAGTTCTCAGATACCTCGTGCCAAATCCATGTTCCATACCAGAATACTGTACGGCTAAGAGTAGTGGACCTTCACCGACACATGTCCACCACATAAACACTGCAGTTTACATTGTGGTTCACGACGGATGCTGGACTTTATAGGTTTTGATGTGTACCCACCATCTGTACCAGCCAGAACAACTTCTCGAAAAATCCCCTGTACTCTGTCTATTCATCCCTCCTGCTGCCTAACTTCTGCCACCAGGGATCTGTTTACTCTTCTGGAATGTTGTATTGCTGGAATGCTGCAGTATGGAGAGCCTTTTCTTTCGCTCTAGCTCTGGCTGACCTGAAATTCACTATGCAGTCTTGGTGGCCTTGAACTCATGGCGATCCACCTACCTCTGCCTCCCAAGTGCTGGGACTATAGGCATGCTCCCCCCTCCCCCGCGCCCAGCTGGACAGCCTTTTCAGGTTGGCTCCCTTAACTTAGTAATAGCCATTTAAACTTCCTCGTGTCTTTGGCGACTTGACAGCTTGTTCATTTCTAGGGGAAATAATAGCTCCTTGTCTAGATTATCACCAGTACACACTTACCTCAAAAGAGGTATTGACGACAGGTTTTGGCAAAAATGAAAGCTAATGAAACTGTACACACACATTTGTGTACAGTTTCTGGGCAGGTGTAAGTTTTAGACTCATTTGGGAAAATATCAAGGTGCAAGACTGCTAGCTCGTTCAGTAACAACGCGCAGCGTGTGAGCAGACAGCGGTGGTCCGAGGCGGCTGGGCCCGGGGCTGGGGTGGTTGCTGCTACTCTGCACCCTGCCTGGAGCTGCGCTTCTGAGATACAGATCTGCTCGCTTTTAGGAACAATCTCTTCTCTGACGCCCTGGTCTGGTTTGTTTTCTGCAAGGTAGGGTCTCACTCTCGGCCAAGTTTACCTGGAACTCAGTCTGTAGTCCCAGGCTGGCCTTGAACTCACACTGATCCTCCTACCTCTGACTCTGAGTGCTGGGATTAAAGGCGTGTGCCACCATGCCTGGCTTGTCCTTGTTTTTGTTAGTTTTAGCAACTGTCGTTCTCACCATCGAATAAAAAATTGAGGCCACAAATCTCTGAAAATCTTGGAAGAAGTGAAATTCAAGAAAAGATAGGGAAGATAAGATTTCCTGAAAACATGGCAAATCCTTTTCTGTGAGTAGAAGACTGTGAGCATGTCACAGGACACATGAATGTACTACCAGCCATCCCACGAGCAGGCCATGGCACTGACAAGCAATTCCAGTCATGGCTAGAGTAATACTAGAAATGCTCATGGTGAGGAGCTTTTTTTTTTTAATTTATTTGAGAGTGACAGAGAGAGAAAGAGACAGAGAGAGAGAGAGAGAGAGAGAGAGAGAGAGAGAGAGAAAATGGGCGCATCAGGGCCTCCATCCACTGCAAATGAACTCTAGACATGTGTGCCCCCTTGTGCATCTGGCTAACGTGGGTCCTGGGGAATCGAGCCTCGAACTGGGGTCCTTAGGCTTCACAGGCAAGGGCTAACCACTAAGCCATCTCTGCAGCCCACGAGGAGCACTTCTAATACACATTAGTACTTGTTTTCTGCTCCCATGACTTACACACGGCTGCTTCACTCCCTGTAAGCAGCGAGCCGTGCTCTGGGCTGTACCTTGTTCTTCTGGATCAGGTGGAAATCCTTCCCGTACAGCATGAGCGCGTGTTCAAAGCCGCGGCACTCCTCCTCCGTCCACGCAGTCATTCCTTCTGAAAACAAGGTTTCTTTAGGAATTGCACTGGCCTCCAAACTTGTTTGAGTCAATTAATGACGTATCTTTGGTGTATCTTCTCTGTAAAAGGCTAGAAAGCCACTCTCCTCTCACACACGCGCGCTTGCACACCCACACACACGCTTCCTACACGGGTACAGATATGATTACCAAAGGATACACACCAGCCATTCATTACAAATATGAACACTTTGTGTACTCTGCTTTGTGGGATAAGAATTTAAGGATGTTTTAAAATAACTAGGCTTGGGGCTAGAGAGATGGCTCAGTGATTAAAGTATTTGCCTGCAAAGCCAAGGACCTCTGTTCGATTCCTTGGCACCCACGTAAGCCAGATGCACAAGGGGGCACATGTGTCTGGAGTTCGTTTGCAGTGGCTGGAGGCCCTGGTGCACTACCTCTCTCTACCTCTCTCTCTGTGTGTCTGCTTCTTTCCCACTCTCATTCTCTCAAATAAATACATAAAATAAAATAAATTAAAAACTAGGCTTGTTTTTCTAAGTTTTTAAACCTTTTTTTTTTTTTGAGAGAGATAAAAAAAAATGGCAATTTTCTTTATGGAATAAAGAGAAAAGCCTTGGGCTGGTAACATCAAAACTTTAAATTCTTTTCAGTCAAGACTAGAAATGAACAATCAGTACATTTTTCTTTAAAGCTACTGTGCATGTGTGCGCACACACACAATGCTGCAGAAATGTAACAGGAAAAAGAATCTATGCTCTCATAACACAAAACCCCACTGACTACCCAGCAGCTATTCGTGCTGATGAACTAGAAGTCTAGCTGGGGCCTAGGGAGTGGGCTCAGTGGCTAAAGGTGCTTGCTTGCAAAGGCCACAGGCCTGCATTCAATCCCCCAGTACCCACATACAGCCAGACACACAGAACACCACATACATCTAGAGTTTGTTGGCAGTGGCAAAAGGCCCTGTGGACTAATACACACTTACTCTTTCTCTTGCAAATAAATAAAACATTAATTTTAAAAAAGCCGAGCAGGGAAAAATGTGCAAGGTCCTCACAAGGGTGGAATTCAGACCTGGAAACTAGTTCAGGGTCTGCATTTATTTCTGTGTTACCTCCAACAGTGACACTGGGCCATTTACTTTAAGCCATTTACAGCCATGCCCAAAAAGGTGAAAAATACTTGAACTAAGAAAGAAACCAGTGTTCAGGGATTGAGTTTGACAGCTTAAAATACTCTTTGAAGAAGCAGTTTCCTCACCCTTCAAAATGAACTCCTTCCAGCGTTTCTTTTCCTGAGCCACTTACCTAACAGCACCAATTATTATTTTTACTCTACATATACCCAATGAACACTGCATTTCATACAACCTGTTTATTTATAAGGACAAAAATTACTAAAACTTAACCATTTACCTTAACCATCATAAAAGAGAATGTAAGCACTTTAAAATGCCATTATTACAATGTCACTAAAAATATACTTCATTCAATAAATTCCATGGAATGAATATATATCATTTTTCCTTAATCCTCAACCTCCTCATCATTTTTTTTTTGTCTGATTCAAACAAACAAACAAATAAACAAAGAAACTAGGTCAAGCATGGTGGTGCACACCTTTAATCACAGCACTCGGGAGGCAGAGGTAGCAGAATCACCATGAGTTCGAGGCCACCCTGAGACTACATAGTGAATTCCAGGTCACCCTGGGCCAGAGCAAGACTCTACCTCAAAAAGCCAAAACATAAATAAATAAATAAAAAGCACAGATCTAACAGAAATGTTTTAGTCTCGTGTTCTTCCTTCCAATACTCTGCCACCCAGTCGATCCACGCGTTCCCTACCTTGAGCCGCCTTTCCAGTGCAGTACCTTTCAATGGCCTCCTTTACGTTGTGGTTACACTTGAGAAGTTCATACAATGCCTGGGAGAAAAGGAGAGGAGAGCCCATTCACTCAAACCGCCAAGCGTCCGCTGCCAAGAGCATGCCCATGTGTCAGCCTCCACAGTCGCTGTTAAGATGTGCTAACGTCACAGCATTTGAGAATGTTTGCTCGGGCCTTCGGTCTACAGAACTGGTCTGCCAAAAGATCCCGGAACCTCATGACTTTGTTCATCCTTGCCCAGAAATAATCTACCTTCATCATTCTGGACTTTTTTTTTTTTTTTTTTTAAGTTGCTGGGCCTTTTGATCAGGGAAATTTCCCTATTAACTTAATTGTTTTGAAACAGGGTCTCAGGTAAGAGCAGCTGTGCCCCTGCTATGCACTCCAGGCTGGCCCGGAGCTATGCTCCTTTGTTTTTTGTTTTTGGCTTTTCGAGGTATGGTCTTACTCTAGCCTAGGCTGACCTGGAATTCACTCAGGGTGGCCTCGAACTCACAGTGATCTGACTATCTCTACCTCCTGAGTGCTGGGATTAAAGGAGTATGCCACCACAATGGGCTACATTCCTGTTTTATATACTTCTTGTAGCTGGGAAAGGTAGAATGATGTTGTCTCTTGATGTCATTTCCTCCCTTCCTTAGAGTTTTGACAAAAGGGAATAAATAGCAAGCTGAGACTTCAGTGAGAAGGGTTTATAACAGGCCCAACTACTTCCATATACTATAAAAGACAGTGTTTAATTCAACTAGAATTTCTTCCTACTAAATGTTGGGAATTATGAATTCAATAAATAACAGCAGAAAGAATTCACCCAAAAGGTAAACAAGCACCTTCCTAAGTAAATTTTAGGAAAGGTGAGGATGGTTCCGAATCCGGAATAGGACTGAGCACATGAACAATGGAAGGTCTCCACGGCTGTGGTCAAGGCTCCGGTGAAGATGGTGCAGCTCTGAGAAGGATCAAGACTGCCGCGCCCTAAACCAAGCCAGCACGCGTGCCCCTCCATCAAAGCAGGCCCCATGGGCATGACTGCCAAATGCCTCTGGCGCCTGTGGCTAATCATCAGGATGTATAGCAGGAGGAAAAGATGCAATAATGTAAAGAACAAAAGTGAAGTTTAATCGTGACTTGAACACCCGAAAGCTGTAAATGTTACAATTCCTGTTATTCAATTTGAAATAATAATTTAGGGGCAAGGGAGAAACCTTAGCAGTAAAAGGCACTTGCAGGCAAAGCCGACAGGTCCAGGTTTGCTTCCCTAGTACCCATGTAAAGCCAGACAGACGAAAAGAGTGGCAAGAGACCCTGGCATGCCCATACTCTCTTTGTCTCTCTGACTCTACCCATCTCTCACACAAGTAAATAATAATAATAAAACACAGAAGAAAAGAAATCATAATTTTGAAAAGATTTGTAGGAAACTAATCAGCTGGGGCTGGGCGATGTCTCAGTGGGTCGAGTGCCTGCTTTACAAGCATGAAGACCTGTTTTGATCCCTGGCACCCAGGTGAAAGCCAGCACGCCGGCACACTGCTGTAATCTCAGCACAGGAAAGGCAGAGGCAGGAGGATTCCCTGGGCACTCTGGCTGGCGGGGCTAGCTGATCCCTAGCACCTGAGTTCAGCAAGAGACCCTGTCTTGAAAATTAAGGTGGAAGAACAACTGAGGAAGATGCCCCATGCCAGCCACCAGCCTCCACACAAGTGCACCCACACCACACACACTAAGGGAAAACCAAGAACCAAACAAATCAGTAGTCCCAATAATTTTAGATAAAAATATTTTAAAAATTCATATTTCTGTACATAACAGTATGTAATCATATAGGCATTTTGTTGGTGATATCAATAAATAAATACATATATAAAAATTAAGTTAATTAACTAAAGAATTAAGCTAATGAAGCTGGCATGGTGGTAACAGCCTTTAATTCCAGCACTTGAGAGACAGAGGTAGGAGGATTGCCATGAGTTCAAGGTCACCCTGAGACTAGAGAGTGAATTCCAGATCAGCCTGAGCTAGAGTAAGACCCTACCTCAAAAAAAAAAAAAAAAAAAAAAGAATTAAGTTAATGACATGTACGTGATGTTTTAAAAATATGAGTGATTTAAAAATAAAAGGCTAAACTAATGGAGAATCTGAGTTATTGGAGTAGAAAGTTTTAATTTATTTTATTGGTTTTTTGAGGTAGGGTTTCACTCTAGTCCAGGCTGACCTGGAATTCACTCTGTAGTCTCAGGGTGGCCTCAAATTCATGGTGATCCTCCTACCTCTGCCTCCAGAGTGCTGGGATTAAAGGCGTGTGCCACCACACCCAGCCGAAAATTTAATGTTTGAAAGGTACTAATTCTTCTAAAACTAATCCACTATCAATGTACATTACTGCAGTGGCTTGATTCAGGTGTCCCCCATAAACTTAGGTGTTCTGAATGCTAGGTTCCCATCTGATGAGGCAGTATACTGTTGGGGGTGGGCTTATGGGTGTCACAGCCAGCTCCCCTTTGCTAGCATTTGGCACTCTCTCCTGTCGCTATTGTCCGCCTGATGTTGGCCAGGGGGTGATGTCCACCCTCTGCTCATGTCGTCATTTTCCCTGCCATCATGGAACTTCCCCCTCAAACCTGTAAGCCAAAATAAACTTTTTTTTTCTTCCCCACAAGCTGCTTCTTGGTTGGGTGATTTCTACCAGCAATGCAAACTTGATTGTGAGGAGGGGGATTGCTGTTTGACACCTGACTGTGTGGCTTTGGCCTTCTGGAGCTGATTTTCAAGAGGAATGTGGAAGGATTTAAAACATTGGCCTAAGATTCGCTTTGCAATGCTGTTAAGTACAGTTTGATAGACTATTCTGGTCAGAGTTGAAAGATCTGAATGCAGTAATAAGAACTATGGACTGTGAGGGTTGGCTTATGACGGTGAGAAAGAGCTTTGCCTGGACTGGGCTACAAGCAGATTGTGTGAGAAGCGTCCTGAGAAGTTGTGCAGTGTTGCACTGTGTAGAAATGGACTGGTGTGAGCAGAGGGACATGGCACAGAAAAAATGAAATCGTTGGGCCTAAATTTCTCCCATTCACCTGCAAATTGTTTGAGAGATTACAACCATTGAGACTGGGCCAGATGACCTGTACTGGGGCAACAAGAATGCAGACTCTTTGGAAAGGGCCTGAGTGCTCAAGGAGTGTCCTGTTCTTCAAAGTCTGCTTTATTCCCCCCTGGATTAACAACTTGGCACCTTGCCTGGTATTATGGAATATAAGAAATGCAGGAAAGAGAGGGTCATTGAGTTTGCAACATGGTCTTGTGTTTTGGGAACAACCATGGGCAGTGTGAAGCAGGTTTGCTGGATGCCTGTGTGGGGACCCCATGGGGCCATGAGGACGAGTGGAGACCCAGTGGAGATGCCCGGACCATGAGATGGCTGCTAAGGAAAGCTGCTGGCATCAGATGGAAGTTTTCCAGGTCTGTGAGTAGCCTAGCTGGAGGGGTGGAATTGGAACTCCAGAGACTTGCTGTTGGTTAGAATTATCGGACTTGGAGACTTGTCACTGGCTAGGGTTGTTGGACTTGAAGCTATGGAGTTTGGTGTCTGCCCTGTTTAAATCTTGTATTGCTTGAGCATTTCTTTGCTATGCCCAATGCCTTTGCAGTGTGAATGTTTATTCGGTACTATTATGGGTTTTTGAGGGTATTTTTTGGTATTATTGCTCAGATCTTGGGCTATGGGGATATATGAACATCATTGGAATTGATAGAAAAAAAAACTATTGGGACTTTTTAAGCTGGATGAATGCATTATATATATATTTTTAATTTTTATTTATTTATTTGAAAGTGACAGACAGAGAAAGAGGCAGAGAGAGAGAGAGAGAATGGGTGCGCCCGGACCTCCAGCCACTGCAAACGAACTCCAGACACGTGTGACCCTTGTGCATTTGGCTAACATGGGTCTTGGGGAGTCGAGCCTTGAACCCGGGTCCTTAGTTTTCACGGGCAAGCGTTTAACTGCTAAGCCATCTCTCTAGCCCAAATACATTATATTTTATATCATGTATGGATATAAGTTTATGGGGGACAGGGGATGAATGTGGTAGTTTGATTCAGGTGTCCCCCATAAACTTAGGTATTCTGGATGCTAGGTTCCCAGCTGATGAAGATTTGGGAATTAATGCCTCCTGGAGGCGGCATATTGTTGGAGGCAGGCTTATGGGCATTATAGCCAGCTCACCCAAGCCAGTGTTTGGCACACTCTCCTGTTGCTATTGTCCACCTTATGTTGGCCAGGGGGTGATGTCCACCCTCTGCTCATGCCATCATTTTTCCTGCCATCATGGAGCTTGCCCTCGAGCCTGTAAGCCAAAATAAACCTCTCCCCCCGCCCCACAAGCTGCTCTTGGTTGGGTGATTGCTACCAGTAATGTGACTGCAACAAATACCACCAAGACTGCTGTCTGACAGCTGATTAAGCCTTGAACTGGCCGTAATCCATCCTCACTCATATCCCATTCCTCCCACTGTACTGCTGGCAAATGAATGGAGGGCTTCACACATGCTCGGCAAGAACTCTACCACTGAGCTGTAGCCCCAGCTAACACGACTTCTTTATGCTACTTGGAGGTCGGCAATTCAAACTGAAGCCTACTGATCTCTGAGTACTCATCAGTAGCTCACGCAGGCTGAGTACATAGAGTGAAGCAGATGTGCAAAGGGCACAACGAGTGCATTCAAACCCTGACACACATATTCCCCCCACCCCACCCCACCATCACCGGGGCCGGTCATCCCCAGGCGCACGCGTGTTTCACAATGCTCCTGATCAAGTTTACACTTTTAACAGACATGACCTTCGAATTTCCTTGTGAATAAAACTCAAGAATAATTCAAAGAATGCTTTGATCATTAAAATTGAAAGTCCATCACACAAACATTTAAACGAGAGATAGTAAATGGAATATGGTCAAGAATGAGTGAGTGAGGGTGTGGGGAGACGGCTCAGTACTAAGAGCACTTGCTGCCCACATGAGGACGTGGGTTCGACCCTCAGGACAGCCAGGTGCGGCCCCACACGTCTACAGACTCAGTGCTGAGGAGGCAGGGGAGCCCCTGGGGCTGCCGGGTTAGCCAGTTTAACTGAAAACCGGCAGGTGCAGGTTCAGAGACTTGTCTCAAGGAAATAAGGTAGTTGAGTGACAGAGGGAGACACCTGCCTTCTCCTGTGGCCTGTGCACACCAGGCATGCACGTCTGTACGCACGCACCCCCCACACAACACACATAACAACGAGAAAAGCATGAGGCATTAAAGAATTCTCTGTGGTGAGGAAAAAATAAGATTATGAGATTAAAAAGATATAAAACTCCACTTAAAGATATGAGTGTAAGACCAGGCGTAGTGGTGCATGCCTTTAATCACAGCACGCAGGAGGAAGAGGTAGGAAGATCACTGTGAGTTCAAGGCCAGCCTGACACTAGAGTGAGCTCCAGGTCAGCTTGGGCTAGAGTGAGACCCTACCTTATTAAAAAAAAAAAAAATCAGGGCTGGAGAGATGGCTTAGTGGCTTAGCGGTTAAGCGCTTGCCTGTGAAGCCTAAGGACCCTGGTTCAAGGCTCGATTCCCCAGGACCCACGTTAGCCAGATGCACAAGGGGGTGCACATGTCTGGAGTTCGTTTACAGTGGCTGGAGCCCTGGTGTACCCATTCTCTCTCTCTCTATCTGCCTCTTTCTCTATCTCTGTCACTCTCAAATAAATAACTAAAAATGAACCACAAAAAAATGTAAAAACATCAAAATCAAAATGCAAAAGAAGGTACCAGTACACACACACAGAGCAGAAGAAAAGAAGCAAAACCACCAGAGAGAGAGAAATCTGTGCTCTGCCATTAAAAAAAAAAAAAATCCCAGATAGCTAATTCACATCTAAGGACTATTTGAATCAAATATTTGAGATCAGTAAGTTAAACGGTATTCCAATAAAACCAAAGTTGATGCACACCTGTTCGTTGTCCCTTGTGTGGGCTCCTGAAGACATCCTGTCTATCATTTTCTCACTTCCAGTTCTCAGTGAGGTCTCAACAAGGTACTCCTTAACTTTGCTCTCCAAAACCACGTCAGGGCGCCACAGTAACTGGTCTTCATTTTCACACACTGACGAGGAAAGATAGCGGACACGTTACGAAATGCGCAGACTCCTCCGCTCCCTGAGGAGGCTCAGCTCTAGGACACGAAACTAACCTTGACGACACAGTAATCTGAATGTCAGGCAAGTGCAGGCTTTCCCTGGCATACAAAATGACTTCTTATCCAGGTCTCAATGGTTCAAGCAAGGAGCTTTTTTGGTAGCTAGATTTGCTGACCATTCCAAAGGCTTTCTATGCCTTGTAAAGTCTAAAACCCCATACTGGTATCTTATACTCCTAATGAAGCAGTAAAATAACCTGTTAAATTCTCTAATAACCTCCTTGGAATTTCCCTTGAATTCCCTAAATGATCCCATGAAATCTCTTGAGGTTAAAATTGGAAAATGAGAATAAATAGAAATAAAACCCAAACCATCAGATAACAATGCTTAAGGAATATCAGGTAACATAATATGTAAGAAGGGCAACATCTTCCTTTACTGATTTCCTTCCAAAATGTGATTTTTTTTTTCCCCCAAGGTAGGGTCTCGCTCTAGCCCAGGCTAACCTGGAATTCACTATGGAGTCTCAGGGTGGCCTCGAACTCATGGCAATCCTCCTACCTCTGCCTCCCGAGTGCTGGGATTAAAGGTGTGTGCCACCGCGCCTGGCTCCAAAATGTGAATTTTTATTTAAAGGAGGAAACAAATTTGCCAGCCTCTCTTCCCCACCCTGGCCAACAAGGCTTGGGAAAGAAGGATAAAGAATAAGAGAAGCGGGCTACAGAAATGGCTTAGCGGTTAAGGCGTTTGCCTGCGAAGACTAATGACCCAGGTTCGATTCTCCAGGTCCCACACAAACCAGATGCACATTGTGGCACATGCATCAGTTCATTTGCAATGGCTAGAGGCCCTGGAGTGCCCATTCTCACTCTTTCTCTATCTCTAATAAATAAATAAAATCTTAAAAAAAAAATAAGAGAAGGAAACTTTCCATAATCTCTACGAACAAAATGATTGGTAACTTACTATAAAGCAGAATCAACGTGTTATGTAAGACAAGCACTGTCATTCCCAGGTAGAGGGAAGTCAAAGTGCCTGTGAGACAGGGAGAGTGACTGTTTCCTGTGGGGAAGGGGAGTCTTTACATAAACCACGCTGGCTTCAACATGAGAACTTCCTGCCTCTGTCTCCCCAGTGCAGGGAGAACAGACACGTGCCACCCCACCTGGCCAAGTTTAATGTTTTAGAGAAGTTTCTGGACCCACTTTCTTTCCTTTTTGGTCACAACTGAAGTAGAAAAATAATTTGGGGTATGGAGAGATGGCTCAGCAGTTAAGACACTTCAAAGCCTAATGACCTGGGTTTAATTCTCAGGACCTGGGTTCGATTCCCAAGGACCCATGTAAAGCCAGATGCACAAAGTAGCACATGCGTCTGGAATTCATCTGCAGTGGCCGGAGGCCCTGATGTGCCCATTCTTTCTCTCCATCTCTAGTCTATCTCTCTCTGCTTGAAAATAAATGAATAAAAATAGTTTTAAAAAGAGAAATAGTAGGGTGGGCTAATTCCCCCCAAATGCAGAAGGTACACTGGAGAGAACATTACATTTGACCATAAGAGCTCGGCCCTCCTCCACGCCAAGGCTGGCCCGGGTGAGCGAAGCTAAGGAGCCAGGGCCAAGAATGTCATTCGCGGTATCTACAGCCCAGGAGGGCAGGTTAGGAAACCGGTGCTGCTAGGTCCCCATGACCAGCTACCTAAGTACACCTGTACCTTTGATCCTAACACCGTCCGCCCTCCAAACTTTCACAAGCAAATGCAGCTGGCGTCTGCTGAAGCTGTCAGAACAGCTGTTCACAGGGAGTGGGGTGTGGCTCCCTCACATCCACCTCTTGCTCGCCCGTGGCTGGGCCAGTTTCTATTAGTGTGTCTTTGAGCGTTTTCTTTCCACAGGACTCTGCTGGTAACGGTCTCATTGCTTCAGGCAATGGCTTCTTTCTGTGTCTGGCCTGAGGAGCGGCCCTGGGTGCACAGGCCCAGGGGAGCACGGCAGGGTGGGACTCCAAGTCTCGTGGTGACGTCATCTTTTTTGAAACAAGTTCTTGCTACTCAGTAGCCGACCCAGGCTGCCGGTGCCTTTGGTCCTCCTGCATCAGGCTCTGTGGCGCTAGGATTATAGGTCTGCACCACCACGTCCAGCTTCAGGATTGTTTTTGATATGTTTTCCCCTAGTGAGACCTAAATATCCTGATGCCAGACGCTCTTCTGCTCCAAAATCTGCCTTTTTATCACCTAGCTTGGTAATCAGGTATTTAAACAAACACATTCAGTGGTAGTTTAACCTCTGTCAAAATCAAGCTTTCCTTACCTTTCTCATTACCATCATACTCTCCAAGGTAAGGGGGGATCTCTGCCTGATACTGTAAACCGATCATTATTTCCTACAGGAAAATTAGAAGGAAAAACAATTCATTATAAAAAGATAAACACTGAAAGATAATCCAATCACTAATTTGTTTCTATGAATCAACATTCTATCTTATGAAAGCAAAATTACCATAAATCACTCCAGAAATTCTTTAATATATTTACGTGAGCAAGGGGAGGGGGAGTCTGGGTCCACTAGGACCTCTTGCCACTACGAAACCCCACAAGCAAGCACCAGTTTGTCTGTCTGTCTGGCTTTACATGGGTTCTGGGGTATTGAACCTGGGCCAGCAGGTGCCTTTAATCACTGAGCCATTTCCCCAGCCCCAGAAATGTTTCTGAAGGCACTTTAGGAGTGTCCTGCTAGACTGAAAACTTAGCTCACCTTTCTCAGGTCTTCAGGTGAGTTACCACTGTCCGCGTCAACATCTTCGACCTCTGATTCCTTATCACCATCACAAGTAGTATTTGCTTAAGAGAAAATCCAAAAGGTTTTTGTTGTTCCTGAGAAAATATCTTTTGTAATTTATAGAAATTTGCTTAACCAATGAGATTCACCTAATTATAACTAAACATGCACGATTTTCACAACAAACATCAGCCAAATTGTGTCCAGTGACCTGGTGGTCAGTGAAGGAACCACTGAGCCCACCTGGAACAGGAAGCAAAGCACTGGGACTCTCTAGACTGATGAGAAGGGGCCACACACAAACAGCTAATCAACACCCTCAAAATTGTTCTGTGCACACACACGTGTGTTCACACGGAACTGTTGAGTGAGCAGGTTTGCTACCTTACAAAATACCTTTACAAAATAAATGAAGCCCGGCGTGGTGGCACACACCTTTAATCCCTGCACTTGGGAGGCAGAGGCAGGAGGATCACTGTGAGTTCAAGGCCACCCTGAGAATACTGAGTGAATTACAGGTCAGCCTGGGCTACAGCAAGACCCTACCTTGAAAAAATAAATGAGAGGGCCGAAGAGATGGCTCAGTGGTTAAGGTGCGTGCTTTCAAACCTAGCGGCCTGGGTTTGATTACCCCAGTATCCACATCAAGCCAGATAGAGTGACGCATGCATCTGGAGTTTGTTTGCAGTAGCAGGAGGCCCTGGTATGCCCATTCTCTCTCTTTCTCCTTGCAAATAAAATAAATAAAACTTTTAAGCACTTGAGAGACTGAGGTAGGAGGATGGCCATGAGTTCAAAGCCAGCCTGGAGCTACAGAATATGTGTTCCAGGTCAACCTGGGCTGCAGTGAGATAGAAAAACCAAAATATAAAAAAAAATTTAAAACTAAAGAATTACTGAAAATAAAAATACTTTTTGAGCATGCTAAGTTAACAAAAACTGTTAAACATGGCCTTTTAACAAAATCCAAAAGAAAAAAAAAATATCTATATAATTCCATAGTTGAACGAAGACAGGTTACCATAGCAACAGATGGGTCTTGGGAAAGAAAATAAGCAGCCTTGAAAAACCAAGTGAAAGTTTCAATTTCAACAGTGTATTAGTTCGCCTCTGCCACAATAAAATAGGTTATGATCTTCTATTATAAACTCAGATTATGAAAGTGTTTTATTTAAACTGTCAACAGTCAGGCTATTCTGCTGCTGCACACAGTAAATGCATCAAGCTTGTGGCCCCACGGCCCACGTTAGGCAGCAGGGCTGGTTTCTTACATCGCAAAGGCCTAGGGAAGAAATCGGAAGTCTCGTGAGAAGTCACTGATGGCGTCAGATCGTCCGCAGATGACTGGGTTTCCTCATCATCACCGGACAACAGGTCTTTTGCTATTTCCTCCTGGAAGAGTAGGAGGCACAGTTAGAAATGATCCCATCCTTTCTTTGTGTGTGTTTCTGATGAGGTAGGGTCTCACTCTAGCCCAGGCTGACCGGGAATTCACTATGTAGTCTCAGGGTGGCCTCGAACTCACGGCGATCCTCCTGCCTCTGCCTCCTGAGTGCTGGGATTAAAGAAAGATGTATGCCACCATGCCCAGCGAAATGATTACATCTTACTGGTTAAGAAAAATGCATTTCAGCCAGGCATGGTGGTGCATGCCTTTAAGCCCAGCACTTGGGAGGCAGAGGTAGGAGGATCGCCGGGAGTTCGAGGCCACCTGAGACTACATAGTAAATTCCAGGTCAGCCTGAGCTAGAGTGAGACCCTACCTCAAAAAAAAAAAAAAAAAAAAAAAGCAATTCATTTTTATAACACAGACTAAAATTAAGAACTATTTTGTGCCTTGTTTTGTAAACATTGAAATACTCCTATATTTTATCTCATGTGCACAAATATTTAATAATATTTAATATTTAGTTATATATTTAATATATACTTAAAAAAAATTTTTAATGTGCTAGACATTTTTAAAAATTGTTTATTTTTATTTATTTAAGAGCGACAGGGACAGAGAGAGAGAATGAGCGCGCCAGGGCCTCCAGCCACTGTAAACGAACTCCAAACGTGTGCACCCCCTTGTGCATCTGGCTAACGTTGAGTCCTGGGGAATCAAGCCTCGAACCAGGGTCCTCAGGCTTCACAGGCAAGCACTTAACCGCTAAGCCATCTCTCCAGTCCTACTCTTTATTTTTAATAATACACTATAAAATAACACAAATGAAATTATATACTTAAACAACTTGCTTAATTTATGGGTGTGCAGAGAGCTTACTGGAAACTGCAACCTAGTTTTGAGTAACTATGTAACCAAAATAACTAGCAGAGTGGTATATGTCCAAAGTACCAAGCTGTGAAGCCGAGGCAGGCGAATCTGATTTAAAATTTCATGTCCATCCAACACAGTGAGAGCAATCCCCAAACAAACATATAAACAAAAACCTGATTTCTGAGTAGTTAACAATTATATTTACTTTTTGCCAAATAAAAAACTAAAAAAAAAAAAAAAAAAAGTCGCCACACTCTCAATGATTGAAAGTCCAGCGAATGGTCAATTCTGACTAGAGACAGAACTTTAAAAGCACACTGGCGTTTTACTCGGGTGTAGGAGCAAGCTCGCGCTTGGGCCGCGCCGCTCCGGTGACCACTGTCAGTGGGGAGCGAGCGCACAGACGAGGCCTAAGCCGCGGCGCCTCTCCTCGGCCAGCAGCGAGCCTGCTCACAGCCCGCCTGCCTTAGAGGCGGGTCGCCAAGGCCTTGGTTGCTGGAGCCCATGGCCCCAAACTAGAACCCACCTGCAACGCCATGCCTAAGCAAAACCGCTTTGAAGGCTTCTAGGAGACGATAAGAAGTTAAGTTAAATAGCCAGGCGTGGTGGCGCACGCCTTTAATCCCACACTCGGGAGGCAGAGGTTGGAGGATCGCTATGAGTTCGAGGCCACCTTGAGACTACACAGTGAAGGAACTAGAGTGAGACCCAACCTTGAAAAGAAAGAAAAAAAAAAGTTAAGCCAAATAGATGTAAGTTTATAAACAATGTCCAAACAAAAAGAAAAATCTTGGAGAATACTCAGGTATGCGACATATTAAAAAGCTATTCTATTCTTAAAATATAGCATGATCAAAGGCAAATGTTACGTCGGTATCAAAATGATACCAGCAAGAGTGAGCATCAAGTTTCCCGGCACTGGAACGTGACGGTGGACGGACCTGCTCTCTTCAGGGCGGCGCTCACCTTGTCCAGTGTCATGTCCGGTAGCTCATCTGCAAGTTCACTCGGAGAGCTGTTTGCGCTGGAATTTGTAACCGCCGGGATTGTAGATTCATAACCGTAGAATGCCAGCAAATCTTCCAGGGGCATATTTCCTTCCTACCAACAGACACGAGCGCAGTCGGGGTCACACACTGAACTGCGCTGTCCGCACGTCACACAGCAGTACCAGCCAAAGCCAAGTTTCAGGTTCCTTTTTTTTTTTTGGTTTTTCGAGGTAGGGTCTCACTCTGGTCCAGGCTGACCTGGAATTAACTCTGTAGTCTCAGGGTGGCCTTGAACTCACAGCGATTCTCCTACCTCTGCCTCCCGAGTGCTGGGATTAAAGGCGTGCGCCACCACGCCCGGCTCAGGTTCTTTTTGTACTGCTGTCCAAAACCAGGACCAAACTTCTAGAACCTACGTGTTAACTCAAGCCAAGCATCCCAATCAATCATGACATCACATAATTTACAGCTTGTTTCCTTGCAATTAAGCAACAGATGACCATTTAGTTTATCCATCATGTTAGTAGAAAGAAGACCCCTGATGGAAATGGTGTCTGAACATTCATTACCACCACTAAAGTTCACACCACAATCACCCTCTTATATTCTTACAAGCACAGCTAATATTTCCTATGAGCCCCCCCACACACACACACAGACAATGGATGAAAACTGTATTCTCTTCCCTATGGGTAAGAAAATTGAAGCGCTGTTCTGCATTTGAATCCCACTCTCCCGCGGTCTCTTACCAACAGCGGCACTGGGATAAGAGCGCCCACTTTGGCTACAGGGCTGCGCGTATTACACCCACCAATGCCATGCCTCAAAGTGACGCCCTGCCACTGCTTCCCCACCTAGGCCAGCTGTGTTTCCTTCTAAGTAGATCTTACTTTAGCTACGACACGATATAGAACTATTTACAGTTATCATTCAAATGAGTAACCCCAAACAAGAAACTCACAATCTTATTTATTTGTTAAATATTTTAAATGTTTATCTGTATCAATTAAGAGATATTGTGAAAGCTTTCTTGTGGACTTAGTTTTTCCTTAAAGTCAAACACACCTATGTCACAAAACACACAGCATGAAGATGCCAAAACATTCCCCATGTAACACATGTTCACAAGTGACCACAAAGCAAGCTGAGATGGTCAGTGATCGCTCTAGAGTTTTCTGTCTGTCCAGCAGGGTCCACAGGGAAAGCAGGCTCTGTGTGTTTTCCACAAATCTGACCGTCAACCTTTGCCCTTTGCAGATATGTAAGGTTTATACACCTCTGAGCCTGACAGGATCATGCTAGGTAAACTTACAATGAGGCATATGAGAGAATGCTAATCTAAAAGTTTGCAGGAGACATAAACCTTTCTAGTGACTGTAATAATTGTCACTTGTAGAATCCCTTTAGCTTGGGATTGAGATCAATTTAAAAAACTGAGTTGGAACTGGGCGTGGTGGAGCATGCCTTTAATCCCAGCACTTGGGGGGTAGAGATAGGAGGATTGCCGTGAGTTTGAGGCCACCCTGAGACTCCATAGTGAATTCCAGGTCAGCCTTATCTTAAAGCGAGACCCTACCTCAAAAAAAAAAACCCACACACAAAAAACTGAGTTGGACGGTCAGCATAAACTGAAGTTGACCCCCCCCCCCAACCCCGTGGAGAGAGTTCCATGGCTTATCAGTCTCCCGATTCAAACCAGCACCCACTGTCTTGCCCCACCTTGCCTGTACTGCGAGATGTGCTTGGGCCGCATGGTGACCAACCACCTGTCAGTAGCTTTCCTCTGAGCTGTTTCAGTTGACTCCCTCCCCACCTGGTCAGACAGCAACTGTCACCTGTTGCGCCAGATGGTAGACTTTCCCTTTCCATAGTTTACTGACTTCTCTGCCCAGGGCTACTGGCCAGGGGTACAGAAGCTGGTGGAAAGCCCCTGTTCTGAAGGAATTCAGTGCTAGTGACAAGTATGGTACGATGCAATGGCTATGATTCCAATTCTGGAATTGGTGCTAAGAAGTTTTGAGTATGGAGCAGGAAAACATACACCCCAAGAAAAGCAGTATGGAAAAGAGACACAGTCAGAGGGTAAACACTGAGCAAAGTCTTGGAAAAAAAATCCCTTGACAGGTAAAGGCTGTGTCTCAGGGGAACATGCTCTACCCTGAGTGACACTGATGGTCAGGAAGCCACTCTGTCAGCTGCTGGCATGAAACGGAGGCCTTGCCTTCCTATAGCTTAGAGGGGATGGGATGCTGACTATGACGAATACAAATGAAACCCTAAAGTACTGAGTAACTCTGTAAGTCCACTCTCACTGGGTAGCAAAGAAAGACACAAAATATTGAGCGGAGTCCCAAAGTTTGGGACATAATTATTTCTGTGAAGAGCATCCAGGCAAAAACAAAACAAACAAACAAAAAAACATGAAACCAGAAGGTGATTCTTCATGGCTAGGGTAGGAGATGTGGACTTTATTCCAGGGCAATGGAAACTACTGGAGAACAGTATGTCATCATTTCTTCTTAAAAGACTCAGTGGTTGCATACAGAACGTTGTAGAAAGTAGAAAGACTTGGGAACTACTCAAAGAGCATGGCGCAAGCTTTGAACAGTGTGGTGGCTTCAGGGCCCTGCTTGGAAGTGGTGTGTCACTGGGGTGGATGAGTCCAGGCCTACCAGGTATGTAAAGAGCCAGTCTGGGCTCTGGCTGCTTGCACCTGCTGGTGTTGGTTTTTCCCTCTGATGAACTGAGGCAACTTCTGACCAATGGTGATACTGCCCCTGGATGAATCTGGATACCTGAAATAAACTCTTGCCTCCCACAAGCTGCCTCTGCTTGGGTGTTTGTCTCATCAACAAAAAGGTAATAGCAACAGGGAAGTTGGTACCAGAAGTGGAGTCACTGATGCAATGAATGTGAGTTTTGGTCTTTTAGAATGTGCTGCAGGAGAAATGTGGAACAATTTGGTATTTTGGACTGAAAAAGCTTTGCAGTGCTATAAGCAGAGCTTGATGAGCTGTTCTGATGAGTTTGAAAATCCTTAATGCAGAGAGACCTGTGAAGGCTTGGCTTATAAAGTTTCAAAGGGAAAGGAGAAAACTTTGTTAGAGTGGGGCTGCTAACAGAAAGGCTGGCTACATTCCAACAATACCCTGAGAATTTGAGCAAAGTTGAATTAAAAGTAATGGAGCTGGACTTGGTGGCACAAGCCTTTAATACCAGCACTTGGGAGGCAGTGGTAGAAGGACTGCCATGAGTTTGAGGCCACCCGGAGACTACAGAGTGAATTCCAGGTCAGTCTGGACTACAGTGAGACCCTACCTCAGACAACCAAAATAAATAAATAAAGTAAGTACGTAATGGACTGGTATGCTTGGCAGAAGGTATAGAAAAGGAAGATATGACAAGATCAAGCAAGTTTAATGTTATAGGCACAAAAAACTGGTTTTAGATTAGTTACGTTACATCACTAAGGGAGATTACCACCGTTGCAGATGTGCTATCTGTTGTGCACTGGGACAGTGGAAAAATCAAGGACCATTCAAACTAGTAAGAATGCAAATTCTGAAAGGAGGTAGCTTGAAGGAAGGCTGGTGAAAGAGTATTTGCTCTCCAAGGCCAACCTTTCTTCCCCCTGGATTTAAAATCTGGCTATGCTGCCCACCTGGTACTGGTTTTGGAAGCATAAAAAGATGCAGAAAAGCAGGGCACAAAGGTCACACAGTTCCAGGAGCCATGAAGATATGACAAAGTGAAGCAGGGTTGAACCATCAGTATGGAGGCTTCGTAAGGCCATGTATGAAGCTATGAAGAGGAACTGTGATTTCCAGTATAAACCCAAGGACACTATGGATAAACCAGGACCATGGAACAACTGCCAATGAGAGCCACAGCATGGGAAGAAGTTCTCCCTGGGCTGGGAGCAGCTCAGCAGGAGGGTTGGAATTGGAAACGCAGAGACTTCACTTCTGGTTCTAGCTGCTGGACTTGAACTGCGGATGTTTGAAGTTTACCTGCTGGTTACTGATGGTGCATTGGTCCAGTCCGTCCTTGTTAGGCCTTTTTGTAATAGGATGTATGTAACCTGGGTTTTGATCTTGCAGGGCTCACAGTTAAGAGATTCTCTTGAGTCTCAGAGGAGACTCTGGACTTCTGAACAACGTGAAAGTTGGTAAAGTTTGAAGCTGGACTGAATGCAATTTGCATTGTAAGATGATCAAGTCTATAAGAACCAGGGATGGAATGTGGCATTTGAATGTAAATGTATGTCCCACACAGCTTTAGGTTTTTTTTTTTAATTTTTTTTGGTTTATTTTCATTTATTTATTTGACAGTAACAGACACAGAAAGAGGCAGAGAGAGAGAAAGAATGGGTGCGCCAGGGCCTCCAGCCACTGCAAACAAACTCCAGATGTGTGTGCCCCCTTGTGCATCTGGCTAACATAGGTCCTGGGGAATCGAGCCTCGAACCGGGGTCCTTAGGCTTCACAGGCAAGTGCTTAACCGCTAAGCCATCTTTCCAGCCCCAGCTTTAGGTATTTTTATTTTTTTGTTTATTCATTTGTTTTGTAGCCCAGAATGACCTGGAACTCACTCTGTAGTCTCAGGCTGGCCTCGAATTCCTATCAATCCTACCTCTGCCTCCCAAGAGCTAGGATTAAAGGCATGCACTGCCCTTAGGGTAAAGGCATACCCAGCGCTTTGGGTATTTTCAATGAAGCTTCCCCTTAGTCTTCCGTAAGCAGAGTGCTGTCGGAGGACGCGCGTCACTGGGTGGGCCCAGCACTCCTAGGTGTGCAGAGAGCCAGCCTGGGCTCTGGCTGTTCCTGCTTGCTGGCATTTGCTCTTCTCTCTTTGCTGTGGACGTATGCTGAAGCTGAACTAAGCCAACTTGTGAACCCAGATGAAACCCTTTCTTCCCATAAGATGCTTCTGGTCAGGTGTTTGTCCCAGCAGTGAGAAGGGGACTGCAACAAACAGTGCTACAGATACGCAGAGAAGTGAGCAGATGAGACCTCTTCTGAGAAGAGACACGACAGGTGACTGAGTGCGTAAATGGAGAAAGGGGAGGGCAGCTCCAAGACTTCTATTTGAGCAGAGGGACAGAAATTTTAGAGAGACAGAAAAGACCAAAGGAAGAAAAGTTTTGTAAAAATAAAATCCAAGACTTCTGCAGAGGATACAAGTTAAGTTTAAGAAAACTAATAAGTCATCCAAGTAGAAAAGTCAAGTTGGCCAGGAGCCTGGAGCTCAGAGAACAGGCTGGGCTAAAGATATAAATCTGGCATTCATTAGCATCTAGATGATATTTAAAGGCACGGAAGCTGATGAGCATACCTAGGAGAGGGCAGAGAGAAAAGAGAAAAGATCTATGTATTAGAAGAATTTCCAGATATAGGGCCTGATAGGCAACAGGCTATGTCTACAAATTCAAAACCTGGTTTGGATTTTAGAAAGAATGCACTAGGGAAAGTAGAAGAATGAGAACCTGAACTAAAGATGGGAATTATTTTTTTAAATATAAGGGAAATTGGGCTGGAGAGATGGCATAGCAGTTAAGTACTTGCCTGTGAAGCCTAAGGACCCCAGTTCAAGGCTCAACTCCCCAGGACCCACGTTAGCCAGATGCACAAGGGGGTGTATGCATCTGGAGTTCGTTTACAGTGGCTGGAAGCCCTGGCACGCCCATTCTCTCTATGTCTCTCTCTCTCTGCCTCTTTCTCACTCTGTCTGTTGCTCTCAAATAAATAAATAAAAATAAATAAACAAAAAAATTTAAATATAAGGGAAAAACCAGTTTTTTGACTTGTCTGGGAGAAAAGAAAAAGGATATAGGAGACTGAACAGTGTGCAAGACTTCTGGCCCTGAAGGGAGATGACCATAGTGCCCTGTGCAACAGAAACACGGAATACTCGGGGCTTTCGAAGGCAATGATAGAATGGAGGTGAAAGCTGAAGTGATGGGCTTGAGGGACGCACCAATCACCCAGAAAGGGTGGACAGAGCGAGAGGATGAAAGCTAAAACCAGGGAGAATGTGAAGTCCATGACTAAGGGAGAGGGAGACACACAAGGGTAGACTGGCAGGAAGAGAAGCAGGAGATTGTGGAGGGTCGAGGAGGAGGAGGAGGAACAGCAGGGAGATGGTCGAGGGCAGGGGAGGAGAAGGCGGAACGTCAGCAATGGAGGAAGCAAGTGCAGAGCAGCCAGCGATGGCCACTGGCGTGACACACCACAGCCATCAAGGGAGGTGAACACAAGCCCTTTCCTGCTCGGCAGCCAGAATTATTGGAGACCTTATAGTGAGGTGGAAAAGACCAAGCTAGGCTAAGTGGGAGAGGAGAAAGCACAGATATGTCCATACAACTTGGCCCCAAAAGAGAATGACTGAGGGTAACATGGAGTTCAAAAGATAATTCCTTCCAAGTGTGAGAAAAACTTGAGTAGAATTCTATGTTGAAATAAATGTTTGTGTGTGAAAGTCAAAGAACAGTTGGGTGTGGCAGTACACACCTCCAAGGACAGTCCTCACGAGGCACGAGGGTCACAAATTCGAGGCCAATATGGGCCTGACAAGACCCTGTCTCAACTCTTCAATACAAATTCACAAAACAGAAGGGGAAAAACCAAAAGCAAAAGTATTACAATCTAGGCTTAGATAATAGGAAGAAATATAAAAGGGTTTTATTTGGGTGGGGAGGGGGCTCTTGGTAGTCTCTCATGAGAACCCTACCTTTTCTGTAAAGACGCAAACATGATCACCTGTTCCGGGAGACAGAGATCACCGCGGCAGCAAACTGATTACTGAGCTCAGGAGAAGACCTTTGAGCCTCCCTGGACAGAGCTGGTACCAAGCAAGAACCGTCTGTTCTCCAGCCTTGAAGGCAGAGTGGAGAGGGTGAACGCTGGTGCCGAGGTTCTGCACAAGTGAGTTTTCTCCTAAGGTCTCGGGTCTGTGAGGGTTAGCTCAGCTGACAAGTCTAATCCAGCACCTCCTCCCAGGTACCAGGGTTCCTCTTCTCCTTAAAAGTTCTAACTCTAATCTAGAAGTCTTAACTTTAAAACTCTCAGAAAACAGTACTATGAAAAAATTAAAATATAGGAAGATAAGGTGAATCTTATTGTATCACGTTTAGTAACAAAAATCCTGTCACATAATCTACACTCACCAAAGAGCTACTGTAAGAAAACTGATTTTTGCATCTCTATTTTTATTTTCCATACCACATGATATACCAACACAAGCACTAAAGTACAGGCCACATTCATCAACCAAATTTATTTTCTAGAGTGTAAAACTTACTTGTAATTGTTTTAAATGATTATTAATATTATTTCCCTAAAATTGTAAACATTGTATTGTCATTGTACTAATTGTCGAAATTGTATTAACACCTTAATTAGTTTCAATAAAAAAGATTAAAACTTGAAGTTATTTAAAAAAATTCAAAATATGAAATTTCTTCTAAAATTTTAACTATTCTTATTGGTTATAAACCTGTCCCTGATTCTTCTATTCATTCTCATGTCCTACAAGATATCAATTAGAACAGATGTAACACATCTACCAAGTTACGCTGTACTACAGAGAAGAGCCACAGGTCAGAGGACGTAGGCAGTCACTCCCACATAGCCACTTACGCCCTGCACAAGACACAACCCAGCGGAATCTTCACAAGAGAGCAAAAATCATTGTATTTTGCCAATAAGAATGAATGTCCAAGTACAGTGAAGATGTTGAAACAATTAAACTGCACCTAAGCCTACAAAGGTATACATTTTCTGAATGTATACATTCAGTGATAGGTATTATAAAACAAAGATTTAATTCCCAGCACTTAGTAAAGACAGGCACAGGAAAGGAGGCTAGGCATGTGTAAGTAAGTCTTTACTGCTGCTCTTTTCTGGTATCTTTATTTTGGGAAGCTTCTGGTGGTCTAGACTGGCCTAGAACTCATTATGTTATCCAGCTAGCCTTGAACTCGTGGCCTTTGCTTCTTAAGTGCTAAGACCATAGGCATGAGCCGCACATCTGGCCTGGAGGAGTTTATGTGAGTAAATCTAACTGCAGTCAGGTTGCATTAGTAAGTGCAGGTGCTTGAAGACTGCAGATTTCCTGGAGCACAGCTGGGAGGCTAGACCCTGAAGACTGCCCGCTTCTCTGTGCAGCAGCGGGGCGGGGCGGGGCGGAGACAGTAAGAGCCTTGCCTGTTGCATCTGGGAAGTAGCGGGCTCTGTGACCACAAAAAGGAACGAGAACTCAGAGGACTGGTATCATTCAGTATTATTCCCGATGGCTTTTGTGAATCAGAGCTGACTGGAAATTTTCAAACGAGATTAATTTACAGATAAGTATAATCCTACAGCCTTCCAAAGTGACTCCTATGCAAGCCTTTCTCAGTCCTAGTACAAATACAAATTTAAAATACAGTTCATTTGAATTTATACTGACTTTGGGCTTAAAAAATTATGATGAACTATACTCAATCCTGCCAACTTCTAATAAGATGACTGGAGGAAAAAGAATAGAACATTACCAATTTACGTTTGAAAGGATGGTAAAAATTTTTCAGTTTTCAGATTGGATAGATGACTTGGTGGTTAAGGCGTTTGCCTGTAAAGCATTCTGCCTGTAAAGATTCTCCAGGACCCATGTAAACCAGATGCACAACGTGCTACAAGCATCTGGAGTTTTGTTTTCAGTGGGTGGAAGTCCTAGCATGCCCATTCTCTCTCTCTCTCAAATAAATAAAAATAAAACATTGTTTTTAAATCTTTAAAAAAAATTTAAGTTTTCTACCAATTATAAGTTATTTGAAGAAAGACTTCTCCCCATATCTATCTACTCAAGTACTAAGTTAATTGAAGTTGGATCAACAGAGAACAGTACGGCACATGAAGAAGGCAGGGATGAGATTCGGGGCTGAGGTGAGGGTCTACAGTCTTTATAAGTCAATTTGCTCATCTGGAAAATAACCGGATTACCTCCTTCGCTGTGCTGGCGTAAGCTTAACAACAGGTTACGGAGGCTGGGGATCTAGCTCTGTGGCAGAGTGCCTGTCTGGCAAGCACAAGACCCTGGGCTTGGTCCCCAACCATGGCGGGGGTGGGGGGGGGGGAGAGAAACAAAGGTTAATAAATACAAAATAATTTTGAAAAATTAATGAAAATGTACAGATTCAGCTACTCTCAAAGTAATGAGAAAATTAATGACATTCTCTATTAAGATGTAATGTTATTTATACTTTTGTTTCAGATAGTTTCCGAAATAACAGTATAGAACTGCAAAGCCTTGACTACAAGTTTATGTTATAAAATGTTAAGTCTCTACCTTTTCTAAGTCTTCAATTTCAGAACTGAAGTTTTTACCGTCACCCATCATTTCCTCTTCTTCAAGAGTCCTTTCATCATCATAGTCATGGACCAACATCTCCGCAGTCGGGTCAAAATCATGGTCCTCCGAAGACAGAGAGCCGACTGGAAGAAAACGCGCTGGTTACTTCACACATATTTGCAAGGCTATTTATAAAAGAAAATGAAAATTTGTGTTCTTCTGCCAGCTCCTTTTAATATTTATATGTAGTTTTTATTAAATAAGTTTACTATATACTTCATAGGCTATAAAGGAAAACCACATTGTCCCGAAGAGACATCTAAATCAGCAGACAAACAAGGCAGAGTCATCTACCAACACTTTTATGAGGGACGCATGAAAAACAGGCACATTAGCAACAAAGTGACTTAAGTGGCCTGGTCTTAAATCAGTGTTCTAAGAGAAAAGCAGTCAAACTTGCTTCTTAAAACCACCTGTTGAGAAGCAACAGCGTGAAGAGGATGAGGCCCAGTGGCCGAGCATTGCCTGGGGAATGTGAGCCCCAGGGTTCAACACCAGGCACGGAGAGTGGGGAGAAAGAAGCAGCAGTAGCAAAATATCACAAGGACTACATTTCCATGAATTCAAGACTGCATCACAGTCAACTAATACACTCAGGCTAAGACTTCAGAGGAGAAAACAGATTTTATACAGATTCTAACCCTCAAAGTCACAAAACTCAGCCCTCACCAACAGTACTGCAAACTCCAAGCTTTGATCACAAAAGCATTGAACTCTCAGTCTACGCTTCACTGTGGAGTCCAATAAAATTTTCACAATTACGTGAAGGAAGGCATGGAAAATCCTGAGGGTTTTAGAAGATACATCCCATTACCAGTTGTTCCTGTCAGTTCAAACTTGTTTATAAAATTGTACTGTTTTTAATACAAAATCAACAGGTTACTAAAATAAAATAAAATCCATAATCCCAAAAGGATAAAATCAAATTTATGAAAAACAGGATTTTCTCCCTTTGCTCTACACTCCAGTATCTAAATCAATTAGGCTAGTAACCCTCAGAGCTTAGAAAAAAGATAGGAATCTAGGGGTATGGATACAAGTGGATGGAAATGTTATTTAGGTAAGCTATTTAATATTTTAAATTTTCAAACATTTAAGTATAGTATAAGAACACTACCCAAACAGTGAACTAGGCCAAAATGTTTTTACTACAGAGAAACCACAGCTACTAATCATTAGTCCCCCTAACAGTACAATTATTAGGCTTATTTTGTTAGGATGTTCACACTGGTGGTACTTAATGGTGAAAACCACAGCATCTGCTCATTTCAAACATTTGCTGAGGCGAGGGCGGCTGGGAGCCTTCGGGTGCAGAGGACGAGGCACACGAGCCTGACGGTCTACTCCTGGCTGTGTCCTTGCTTCTGGGACCTGGGTAAGCCACCGGACATTTCCATCTCTAGCTCCAGGTTTGTTTTTTTTTTTTTAATCTTTTCATTTGTTTGCAAGAGAGAATGAGTACAGACAGGCCAGAACCTCTCGTCTGCAGCTGCAAATTCCGGATGCATGCACCATTTTGTGTGGCTGGCTTTACCGGGTACTGGGGAATTCAACCAGGGCTAGTGGGCTCCGTAAGTGCCTCTAACGGCTGGGCCATCTTCCCAGGTGCCTAGCTCCGGTTTTCATTTACAAAACACGCCGAGTTAGCTAAAATGACGTAAGAGTCCCTTCCAGCTCTAATATTCTTTTAAAAACATGCCTGACTGCTGCTCTAAGAGCCCGTAACCCACAACACCATGGTGAACACCAGCAATCCCACCATGGAGGCCCTCAGCGAAGTGGGGACAGCGTGGAGAGAAATAATGGTACCACCACATGATGTGTCCATACAAAGTTTCTACTTAATAAAAAAGAAAATTCGCTTATTGATTAAAAACAAGTTACAAGTGTCTGGCTCCACACCAAAGTTACTCTGCCTTTCAGCTTTTTACTTAGATGGCAACTTTTTTAAAGCAGGCAACGAAGCAAAAACATAAATCCAAATGTTTGCCGCCAGGCACAAAAATATTCTTTTCCTGAACTCAGTTATAAGAAATGATTCAGCTGGGCATGGTGATAAACGCCTTTAATCCCAGTATTGAGGAGGCAGAGGTAAGAGGATTGCTGAGAGTTCAAGGCCACCCTGAGACTACATAGTGAATTCCAGGTCAGCCTGGGCTACAGAGAGACCATACCTTTAAAAACTACCAAAAAAAGAAAAGAAAAAAGAAAGGAAGGAAGGAAGGAAGAAAGAAAAGTGAAAATGATTCACTCAAAATTAGTAAAACTTTCAAAAGACAATTTTAGAATGCACAGCAGCTATTTCTAAAATAATCATAAATGACTTCCACTTGGTGTTAATATATTATGTTATAATACCTTAAATGACATCAAGTGAGTCCTCAAAGTCAATTAAATACAGAAAGTCAAACTGCAGATTACTCACTCTAAATGAGGCAGTAATGTAATGAACGACTCGGGCCTCACATGTACGAGGCCCTCGTTCCAGTTCATGTACACCTGTATGTACACACACACACACACACACACACACACACGTGCGTGACTCATCCACACTCTGCTATTAAGTTGGTGGCTCTCAGCAAACTACTCTTTTCCTCTGTAAAATAAAGCCGGTCGGTAAGTTCACGGGTACTTTTTTGTGAGCTTACGAAGTAGGGAAGAAAGGAGCTTCTAAAGAAAGCATGAGAAACTAAAACAAAGGTATCTTTGCCTCACACCCTGTGTAATGACACCTGTGTGCAGAATCCGGGGTGTCCCTCACTCAACTGGATGCTGACAGGGGACCCTGATCTCAAAAAAGGTTAAGAAACACCATACTAGAAAATTTTAGGTTGTCTCAGCTCCAAAGCACTGTACGAACAAAAACTTTTCTATGCCAAAGTTTGGAAGATTCGTGAGATTTCTTTTCTATTAAGATAGCTTTACCTAGCTGTCGATGACAAAGATATGTGAGAATTAAAGACAGTTGTCTGTCAGCAACTTCACAACGAGGTTTTTTGGTTGCTGTTTTTTTCCCCCAACGTGCAACAAAATGAACAGAACCATTCCTCGAACAACTCCACTACCAGCGCACTGAAGCACTTAAACCCATCGGCGAAAACTCGGCCGGATGAGCTTTGGTGCAGATGAGCCCTTTTCACAGCAGACCTCCGAGTTCTGCCCCCTCCCACCCTCGCACATCCCATCCCCACCATTACCCGGCAGGGGCCCATCGAAGCGGTAAGAAGAAGGGGAAAAAAGAGAACAAACCTGGGCTCGAACTTCCAAAAGAAGCCTAGGGGAGAGAGAAAAGAAAAAGTGTGAGGTTCCGCCGGCAGCCAGGAAGGAGGCAGCGCAGGCACCCGGGCGCGCGGGAGGCGGGGCCGAGCGCTCGAGGCGGCTGCCAAAAAGCGCAGGACGTCGCTTCTCCGCGATCGCTCCCCGGGCCCCTTTCGGGGGCCCCCTCTTGGCTGCCTGGCCTTCCTCCCCAAGTCCCCGATGTACAAAAAACTCCGCAGCCCCGGAGTCTTTAACAGGCAAACTCCAAGCCACCCTTTGGAGCTCAGCAAGTTCCAAAAAGCGGAGAAGGCAAGCCCAAGACGCATCAGTCCCTTCCCTTCATCCCTAGCACCTCGGGAGAGGTCCTCACCCCAGGCCCCCCACCACCACGCCCCAAAGCCACCACCCCCATCACTACCACACCAGATCCCACCCCGCTCCAATTCTTACAAGCGCGTCAGCTTTTCCTAGAAAGGGACTCATCTTCCCAGACCCAGCCTGACCCTGGGCGCGGGGAAGCGGGGAGACCTAGGAACCCCAACTCCTGGGCTGTATCCACTGCCCCAAGCACTTCGCCCCCAACCCAAAGGGCGTCCCTTCTCCCTTTCCCCTACCCCCACTCTTTCCGAGACCACAGACTTGGGCTCCAGATCCTGGGGGACATTGGCTGTCCCGTCCCTCCCCATACTCCCGCGGCCCACACTCGGGGTACCGGGCGCGTCGCCTCCCCCATCACTAGTCCCGGAGAGTGGGGGGGTGCGGGTGAGAGAAGAAACAAGACACGGGCAGTCATCCCGCCCCAGAGGCAAAGAGGAGGGGATGCTCCGGGATGTGGACATACAAGGGATTGGGGGGGGTACTGCATTTCCCCGGGAGTGCGTGTGTGTGTGGGGGGGGTGGATGCTGTGATGCCAGAGTGGTGATGGAGCCCCGCGAAGCCCCCAGCGGCCGCGCATCCCGCCTCTGAGCAAAGTGCACTCCGCGGTTTCTCCGTGGCTATGTGCTTTTTTGGGGGGTCAGGGTTTGCAAGCTGTCTCCCATCGCCACCATGCATGCACCCGCCCTCCGGGGCCTCGGAGCAGAAACCCCAGCGGCCGCCGCTCCCCCCAAACCTTCGCATCCCGCCTGGAAGCAAAGTGCACCGCGCGGTTTCTCGGGGTGCGTGTGTGTGTTTTGGGGGTGGGTCAGGCTTTGCAAGCTGTCCCTCACTTCCATCATGCATGCACCTACGCACCGGGGGGGGCCTCGGAGCAGAAACCCCAGCGGCCGCCTCTCCCCCAAGCCTTCGCATCCCGCCTGGGAGCAAAGTGCACCGAGCGGTTTCTCGGGGTGCGTATGTGTGTTTTGGGGAGGTCAGGCTTTGCAAGCTGCCTTCCACCGCCACCATGCATGCACCCACCCTCCGGGGGGGCCTCGGAGCAGAAACCCCAGCGGCCGCCGCTCCCGCAAACCTTCACATCTCGCCTGGGAGCAAAGTGCACTGCGCGGTTTCTCGGGGTGCGTGGGGCGGGGGGGGTCAGGCTTTGCAAGCTCCCGCCCCCCCAATACCTCCACCATGCATGCACCCACCCTCCGGGGCCTCGGAGCAGAAACCCCAGCGGCCGCCGCTCCCCGCCAGCCTCCGCCCCGGCAGGAGGCGCCGCGCCGGCTCCGGGCGGAGCGTGGCGGCGGCGGCGTTGGCGAGGGGGGTTGGCGGAGGCCGGGTTGAGGGGGGGGGGCGGGAAACGTCGCGCCCGATCCTTCCCTTCCTGCAGCCCCGGGGGCTCGCTGGTAGCCCGGGAGCCGGCGCCGGTGTTCCCCCGGCCGTCGCTCCCGACGCCCGAGCGCGGCCTAGATCGCGGACGGCGCCGGGCTCGGGACGCCCGTTCCCGCCGCCCGCGCCCCGGGGGCCGGCCTCCACCCCGCCGCCGCCGCCGCCGCCGCGACCCCGGCGTCGCCGCGTCCTGTCCGCCCAGCGCCCCCCAACTCCGCGGTGAGTCAAACCCGCCACCCCACCCCGGACACGCACACACCCGCGCGCGCGCGCGCGCTCGGGGCACACAGACGCCCCGGGGATCCCCTCGACCCGGGGTCTCCCCGACTCTCTCCCTCCCCTTCCCCTTCCCCCCCCCCCCACACACCCCCCGGTATCCCCACCGCCGCCGCCATCAAGCCCCTTCACGCCCATCCCCTCGCCTAGCCCGCGGGCACTCGGAAGCCGCCGGCCGCTCCGAGCCCCGGCTTTCCTCCGGCTCACCTCCGCCATATTGGTACCTTGAGGGCGAACGAGCAGCGCCGAGCCCAGTCCCCGGATGGGGACGCCTGAGCCAATCGCAGCCGCCGCCGCCGCCCGCCCGCCCGCCCGCCCGGCCGGCTGGCCGTCCCCGGCACCCGCCCGCCAGCCGCCGGCCCGCTCGGCCCCCCCTTATAGGGCCACGGGCTCGGCCCGCGACGTCCCCCTCCACGCCCCCCCACGCCGCCCACCCGCAGCCCGCGGCGGCTCTCGCTCGCTCCCCCCCCCCCGCTCCCCTCCGCTGCCCGGCCGGTGCCCACGCCCACGCCCGCCCCGCTGCCCTCCCTCCTTCCCTCCCCTTCTCCGCCTCCCCACCCACCCACCCACCCCCAGGCTCCTGCAAAGTTCCTGCACGCCCCGGGATGCCGCGACTGGACAGCAGGGGACGAGCGCGGGGTGGGGGGGAGATGCATAAGGGATGGGGAGGGGGAGGATGGAGGAGGGACCAACACACACACACACACACACACACACATACACACACATATACTGTACATCCTTCCATCACCTACCTGGCCAAGCCATCGAGGCCCCAGAGCAAAGTGTGCAGGGATTGGGGGAGGGGGGCGTGTGGAGGGGTGGGGTGTGGGGAGACGGGCAGATCGATGCTGTGGGGATGATGGACCACCACGGGGGGCAAGTGGGAGAAGGATGGACGGCTCTTGCCTTGCGTCCTTGCCAATCCCGACATCCCCCGATGGGGAGGAGGACGGAGGCTTGGCACCTGCGGGGAGGTGTGTGTGTGTGTGTGTGTGTGTGTGTGTGTGTGTGTCTGTGTTTTGGGGGGGGATGCAACGGCGATCTGGATTCGCTGGTGCTTGGAGCTTGCCGTGCAGTTAGTGCACTTTGGCCAAATAGGTTCTGTTTTGTTTTTTGTCGTTTTGTTTTGTTTTCCGAGGTAGGGTCTCACCCTAGCTCAGGCTGAGCTGCAATTCACTCTGGAGCCCCAGGCTGGCCTCCATCCTGCCAGCTCTGCCTCCCTAGACTGCTGGGATTCAAGGCATCAGGCGCTTACGAACAGGCTCTGGAAGATCGTGACAATGAAGAAAAGTAAGATCCCATAGCAGATACCATGAACACAAGTGCCCAACTCAAGACACTGATCAACTAGGCATTGACCAAAAAATTAATAATAATAATAGACCGTTCGTAACAGTTACTGTTCACAAGTAATCTTGCAGGTCTACTTGATAGACCTGTTAAAAACGGATAGGAAAGTCAGGCTTCCAGCACTCTAGAGGCAGAGGTAATGGGATCCCCCTGAGTTCTAGGCCAGCCTTAGACTACAGAGTAAATTCCAAGTCAGCCTGGGCTACAGTGAGATCCTACCTGGGGGAAAAAAAAAAAAAAAGGATAGGAAGGGGACATCGAAGACCCTAAACTGAGTGTCAAAAGCTTTGCCTCTCACCTCCCCCCCTTCTGCACAAAAAACAAAATGAGCATTTATTTACGATCATGAAGGTAGGGGCTGAAGAGATGGCAAAGCGGTTAAAGGCGCTTGTGAGCAAAGTCTAACATCCTAGGTTCAATTTCCCACTGCCCACTTAGAGCCAGATGCACAAAGTGGTGCGTGTGTCTGGAGTTCATTTGCAGTGGCTGTAGCCCTGGTGCTTGTGAGCTCCCCCCTCCCTCTTGCTCTCAGTATGTCTAATAAATGAATATTTTATGGAAAAAAAGGAATGTAGTCCTATGAGCAAGTGAATGATAGGAGAGAGAAGACAGGGTTTAACAGGTACATCTGCCTCTACATAGCATTTATTGCCACTTGCATTTCATTATAGGAGATATATCTAATCTCTGTTAGGTCCATATCCACACTAAACAAGTTTGAACAAAGTGCACAAAAACAGAAACTGCAAGCATGTATAGGTGTGGAGTTACCCTGGGAAGTCCAGGAGGAACATGTTGTCTTTAGGTGGGGAGTTACAAATCATTGCAGGTGAGAGGCCCGGGTTTATTTCTTTAAAAAAAAGTTATTATTCATTTGAGAGAGAGAGAAAGAGGCAGAGAGAGGGAGAGAGAGAGAGAAAGAATGGGCCCTCCAGCCCCTGCAAACAAACTCCAGATGCATGTGCCACATTGCACAGCTGGCTTTATGTGGGTTCTGGGGAATTGAACCTGGGTCCTTTGGCTTTGCAGACCAGCGCCTTAACTGCTAAGCCATCTCTCCAGCCCTGGGTTTACTTGTGTATCCATAGTCATCCACTACCAGGGGTGCCTGGGGGTTGAGGGGGTCTGTCTTGCTGTAGACCCAAGGAGGACAGTCTGCCATGATGGTCAGATAGGAATTGGCTGGAGACAAATTCTGACTAAGGTGAACAGGAGACCCGCACAGGGACTTTGCTCTGCCTCAGTATCTGTGTGGGGGAGAGTGGAGACAGACTGGCCCCGAGCCAGGGTTGGGAGCCGCTCACAGGACAGACCCCTGTGTTTTCCAAAGTGAGATCCACTGTCCGGCCCTTTGGCTTCAGGAGAAATGAAAGGATGGCTGTCCACTGCACAGTCCGTGGGGCGAAGACAGAAGAAATCCTGAAGAAGGGTCTGAAGGTGTGGGCGTAGAGTTAGGAAGAAAATAGGTTCTCAGATACCAGAAACTTGGGTTTGAGATCCAGGAACGCATTGATCCAGTCATCAAATACGACGCAAGCGTTGGTATCTACGGCCCTGGACGTCTGTGCCGCGCTGGGCAGGCCAGGTTTCAGCCTCGCAGACAAGAAGCGCAGCACAGGCTGCATTGGGCCAAACACAGCATCGGCAAAGAGGAGTTTCCAGCAGAAGTATGAGCGGTCATCCTTCCCAGCAAATAAGCTATCCAAACGGCCAATGAAATGTTGTCAGAGCCATGTAAGAAAAAGGGGGCGCTGAAGAGATGGCTCGGCGGTTAAGGTGCTTGGATGGAAAGCCAAAGGACCCAGGTTCAATTCGCCAGTACCCACTTAAAGCCAGATGCACAAGTTGGTGCATGCATCTGAGGTTCATTTGCAATGGCTAGAGGCCTTGGTGCATGCATTCTCCTTCTTTCTCTCCCCCTTTCCTCTTTCTGTATCTTCTTTTCAAATCAATAAAATACAAATTTAAAAAATAAAGAGAAATAATCAAAAGAAACATGAAAGTAAAAGCTGGGAAGTGCCTGAAGACCAGCATGCCAACATAATCAGAAGATCCGCTAGTGCCTTGCAGGGATTGTGAAAGTCTGCCCTTAGGCACCAGAGCCCTCCCAGCTCTGGATACGTACATAATGGGAAATGTACAGTGGCATTTATGTCATCGCTTTGTAAGTTTAGAGACCTTTTAAAAAGTATTTTTATTTATTTACATGAGAGAGATAGAGAGTAGGCACATCAGAGCCCCTTGCCAGTGCAAACGGTCTCCAGATGCATGTGCCACCTTAGGCATCCGGCTTTACATGGGTCCTGGGGAATGGATAGCCTTTGCAAACAGGCACCTTAACCACTGAACCATCTGCCCAGCACACGTTTAGAGACTTTTAAGAAGGGAAAGTTTTTCATGCTTTTTATTCCAAACTAGAAAGGTTTTGATTTTCACGTGGGGTACTTCAATTCCTTTGATCCCAGGGGGACATCCTGAGGATGAGAGGGCATTAAAAGGAGAGCAAAGGGTTAATTTGAAGTGTTTTTTTTTTTTGTTTTGTTTTGTTTTTGACAAGGTACTCTCAAAATGGAGCTTACACTACTAGTAAGGTTATTTATTTGTGGAAATTTTACGGGGAAAAAAAAATCACATCAGCCACTTCAAAACATCATAAAAACATGGAAAATTACACTTTCCCTGCTGAGAAAGATATCTTGCGACCTTTTGTCCAGTCAAATAACTCAAAAACAGCTGAACTTTGAAACCATGGCACATGTTGTACCTACTGTCCTCAATGAGGCGTTCAGAGTTTTAAAAGTAAAAGTAAAAAAAAAAAGGCTTGAAATTAAGTGCCAGTGATCAGCTTTGGAGAGGAGGCCCTGAGCTTGCCCTGCGGACGGTCATGAGCAGTGCGCAGCCGCAGTGTGCGCTGGCGCTCTCTCAGCCTGTCTCAAGCCCCACCAGGAAAACCGTTTACCTCCTTCCTAGCAAACTGGACACTTGCACACCATGAATGTGCCTTTAAGTTACATTTAGTCAGTTCAGAGAACTACGCAGACTTACACCCTGGCATGAACTTAGTCGTTTCTTGGTAGTTAAAAGAGATTCTCAGGCTGGAGAGGTGGCTTAGCGGTTAAGGTGTTTGCCTGCGAAGCCTTAGGACCCAGGTTTGATTCCCCAGTGCCCACATAAGCCAGATGCACTGAGTGACGCATGCACCTGGAGTTTATTTGCAGTGGCGAGAGGCACTGGACCGCCCATTTTCGCTCGCTCTGTCTCCCTCTCTCCCTCTCTCTCTCTCTCTCTCTCTCTCTCTGTCTTTCTCTCGCTGCCCCCCCAAGTAAATAGATTCCTTTTTTTTCTTTTAGTTTAGATTCTCTTTTTAAACAATTGTCATTTTGACAGCTTACATACACCCATCACAATACCAAGTTCACAGAGCCTTTGTCCATGTTATTAACTAATAATTCATAAAATGAGAGAAATTAAATTAATTAGACCTACAAAGAACACAGTCACTTGCTTGCTCTTAATCATTACAGGAACTTTTATGTAACGCTTTTCTTCTAGATAAAGCGTGTAAATTCTGCTGTGTAGCTGGGTCTCTCATTCTTTTAAATAAGTGTTCCAATCGTTGGTACAAATGTCCTTTTCATCCCTGAGTTGAGATAAAGGTCTGCTTTTGTTACTATTGCTGTCATTCTGTCCCCATAAAACAGGTGGCACTATGTAGAAAGTGAGTCCTATGTGCTACACCAGGTCCTGGAGGACCAGTGTAGACGTATTCTTGTCCCACAAATGATTATAATCCAAGTAGTTCCCAGAGGTGGAATATGAAGCAAGAAGGACAACTCACAACTGAAGTAAGGGCCGGGGAGATGCTCAACGGTTAAGGCGCTTCCCTGCAAAGCCTGAGGACCCAGGTTCAGTTCCCCAGTGCCCACATAAAGCAGATACACTGAGTAGCACATTCAGCTAGAGTTCGTTTGCAGCAGCTGGAGGCCGCAGCACACCCATTTGTTCTTTCTTTCTTTCCTTGCAAAGAAATAAAAATTTTAAAAAAAAGAATATTTAATAACTTGTACCCTATCCCATATTTAAGTTGACATTGTATTTTTGTATATTAAAGTACTTGGAAAGGATATGCTTTTTAACATACTGTAACACTTCAAAATATATGTAATAGTATCTAAGTTCCATGGCCACTTAATATTCCATCATTCTCTAAAACACGTGTGTGTGTGTTGTGAAATTAAAAACGGGCTGAGATGAGTACTTAGAGGGGAGAAACAGGGTAATGAAGCACAAGTCGTAAGCAAACAGAAGGGGCACCACTTATGGAAAGGAACGGAACCAGCTGGAGGGGGAAGAGGGTACTGGGGGAGGGAATGAATGAGAACGAAGCACAGTATGAAAATGTGTGTGAAAATGCCCCAGTGAAACCCATTACTTTGTATACTAACCTGAAAAATATTTTAAAACATTAAAATAAAAATAAACACTTGGAGCTGGGCATGGTGGCACACGCCTTTAATCCCAGCACTTGGGAGACAGAGGTAGGTGGACCGCTGTGAGTTTGAGGCCATCCTGAGAATACATAATGAATTTCAGGTCAGCCTGGACTAGAGTGAGACCCTACCTCAAAAAATAAAATAAATAAACACATGAAAATGTTTCTTCTTTGGCCGGAGAGATGGCTTATCAGTTAAGGTGCTTGCCTGCAAAGCCTCAGGACCCAGGTTCGATTCCCTAGTACCCACATAAGCCAGATGCACAAGGTGGCACATGCATCTAAAGTTCCTTTGCAGTGGTTAGAGGCACTACTGTGCTCATTCTCTCTCTGTCTCTGTCTCTCTCTGTCCCTCTCATAAATAAATATTTTTAAAAATTAAAAAATACTTTCTTCTTTGACACATGGGAATTTCACCCAATTCCTTTTCTCCCAGAATTCATATTCACGTTGTTTCTTCTAGAGAGAGAATGGGCGCGCCAGGGCTTCCAGCCACTGCAAACAAACTCCAGACGCATGCGCCCCCTGGTGCATCTGGCTAACGTGGGTCCTGGGGAATCGAGCCTCGAACCGGGGTCCTTAGGCTTCACAGGCAAGCGCTTAACCGCTAAGCCATCTCTCCAGCCCCACTTAGAAGTCTTTTGTTGATAACTTTCTTCCACAAGACTATCTCTTCAATCAAGATTAATAATTTCCCTCCAGACCTCACAATTACCAATTTGCAGTTGATCAAAAAATATATATATGAAAAAAATGTGTATGAAAATTTTACTTAGAGCTACTTATTGGTGGTATAAGTGATGTGTGTGTGTGTGTGTGTGTGTGTGTGTGTGTGTGTGTGTGTTCATGGGAGTGAGTATAGACACACATGGCACGTGTGTGGAGCTCCAGGACAATGTCACCTCCCACTTTGTGTGGGGCAGGACCACTCTGATTCACCACTCTGAACCCAGGCTAGCTAGTCCTGCAAACCTGTCTCCACTTCCCCTCTTGCCCTAGGTGCTCTAGGGTTCCAGAAGTTAGTGCTGCACAGACAGCCTGCTCTGGCTGTGGGCATCCAGCTTCAGGTACTCTCCATTGCTCAGGCAAGCAGCTTATCCATTGAGCCATCTCCCCAGCCCTGGTTCAAACTTACTGAATAATAATTACATTGGAAGTCAATCTATTAATAAGATGAAAAACATTTTTTATTTTGTTTGGGGCTTTTTTGTTTGTTTGTTTGTTTGTTTTTAAGGTAGAGTCTCACTCTAGCCCAGACTGACCTGGAATTCACTATGTAGTCTCAGGTGGCTTTGAATTCATAACGATCCTTCTACCTCTGCCTCCCAAGTGCTGGGATTAAAGGAGTGTGCCACCACACCTGGCTTCAAAAGTCTTTAAAAATTAGATTTGTATACCTGTGAGTGACTACTACTCAATGCTGGAGTGCAAGTTTAATGCCAATACGATTCTTTTTAAAATATTTTATTATTTATTTATTTATTTGACAGAGAAAGAGGGAGAGAAAGAGAGAGAATGGGCACGCCACGGCCTCCAGCCACTGCAAATGAACTCCAGACACGTGCGCCCCCTTGTGCATCTGGCTAACGTGGGTCCTGGGGAATCAAACCTGGGTCCTTCGGCTTTGCAGGCAAATGCCTTAACTGCTAAGCCATCCCTCCATTCTTAATTTATGTAGAAGTAATCTTTGAATCATGCGTGGTAGCACGCACCTTTAATCCCAGCAACTGGCAGGCAGAGGGGTCACTGTGAGTTCAAGGCCATGTGGAGACTACATAGCAAGTTACAGGTCAGCCTGGACTAGAGCGAGACACTACCTCAAAAAACTAAAAAACTTAAAAAAAAAAAAAAAAAAGAAGTAATCTTTGGAAAATCATCTCATGAAATAAGCTAAGAAGCTAGGAATGAAAGTATTTTGTCACTAAACTATCATTCATCTCTCTGCCCTCTTTGTAAGCAGCCATGTTGTGATCCTCCATCAAACATTATTGCTAGTGATTTCTACACTGACATTTTAAATGTCTTCCTTGAACTTTGTTGATAATAAAGAATTAACACCTATCTGACTTATGAAAGGATAAAGTGTTCAGCCCTTTCGTCCTTCTCTATAAGTTACTTTAATTTCGGTGTTACCAAAAAGGGCTTCGGGGCTAGAGAAATGGCTTAGTGGTTAAGGCACTTGGCCTTTAAAGCCAAGGACCCAGGTTTGACTCCCCAGGACCCATGTAAGCCACATGCACATGGTAACACATGTGTCAAGCTCGTTTGCAAATGGCTGGAGGCCCTGGTGCGCCCATTCTCTCTCTTTGTTTCTCTCTCTCTCTCTAATAAATAAATATTTTTTAAATGCTTTGTTTAGACTTATCAAATAACTATTAATTGTGGTCTTTATTTTATTCTGTTTACCACAACATATTCAGAAAAGAGGTAAAATGTAAGTATTCATTTCAGTATTATCTTGACAATACAGTGTTTTTAGCTAAAATGCTTCTATCTTATCAACACATTTAAAATATTCTTGTTGAAATCTCAGATCTGCAGATTAAATCCTTTCAGTTGGTGGAAAATGTCTGCCACACTTCTAGAAAAGCCTGTCCCCTTTAGCAAACCAAACTGCCAACTCACACTACCAACCTTTTAGAAAAAGTCGATTTTATGTTTCCATTCTAATAAGCAAGTTAGTCCTAATTTTGAGGCTTGTTTAAATGACTAAGAAATAAATTATAAAACTTATTATAAGGTAGATCATTAAAAGTAGGAAATTCAAGATTAAAAAGATGTAAAATCTAATAGAATTCATTCGCTTTATAATACATTATAAAACATGAAAATAAAATCAAAAGATTGAGCATACCCATCAAACAGTTCATTATTATTTCATTTTCCATAATATAATATAGAGATAAAACAATGTTATTTATGCTGCAAATGACATGATTAGAAAGCATAGAACTTTTTTAAGATTTACTTTTATTAGAGACAGATACAGAATGGGCTGCTGGGGCCTCTAGCCACTGCAAAGTAACTCCAGATGTATGTGCCACCATGTGCATCTGGCCTACATGGGACTTGGAGAATCAAACCTGGGTCCTTAGGCTTCGCAGGCATGCGTTTTAACCGCTAAGTGATCTCTCCAGTCCTAGAACTTGTTTTTATAAATGTGACAGAGATTAAACATTGGTGGTTTCCCCAAATTCGTATGGTGAGCCTTACCTCCCAGTGAGGCCATGCAGGCTTCTGTCACATGACTTTTTGGTCAAAGACAGATGGCATATGCAATGGTATATACCATTAGCTAGCCTGGGTATGCAATAGGCTATACCATCTAGATTTGTGTAAGTGCCCTCTACAATGTTTGGACAATAACACAATTATATAATGACACATTTCTTAAAACATGTGCCTGTTGTTAAGCAGCAACTGTATTTGGAGATAGGACCTCTAAGAGAGTGATTAAAGATAAGTGAGGTCCCAAGAGTGAGGCTCTGATCCAATGTCAGTACCCTTAAAAGAAGAAATGAAAGACTGGAGTGATGGCCCAGAGGTTAAGGCATTTACCTGCAAAGCCCAAATGAACTGGGTTCTGTTTCCTTGTACCCACATAAAGCAAGATGTATAAAGTGGAATTCGTTTGCAGTGGCTAGAGGTCCTGGTGTGCCCATTCTCTCTCTTTTTCCTTGCAAACAAATAAATAAAAAGAAGAGACATGAAGACCTCACTTGTGACTATGTCAAAGAAAGACCACACGAGGAGACAGATAGAAGGCCTTCCTCTATGAGCTAGGAAGAGAATGTGCACCAGAAACTGGCCTTGCTGGACACTGACCATGGACTCCCAGCCTCCAGAACTGTGATAAAATAAATGTGCCATTTTAATCACCCAGTCTCAGATATTTTCTTATGATCCACTCCAACAAAACTATGATATCTGTGCATGTACACAAAGCTATGATGTTTGCTTTGGGAACAAAAGAGTACAATAAGCAAAACTTCAGAAATTCTGTATTAATTCATTTATGTTGAAAGTTTTCTAATATCTTTGATAAGAATCAAAGGTATATATTACTAAAAAGTATAAGCTAGCATATAATTTTATTTTTAGTAAGAAATAGAAAAAAAGTTATAAAATCACATAAGCATTCTTTTGGAGGCAGGGTCTCACTCTAGTCTGGGCTGACCTGGAACTCACTCTGTAGCCCAGATTGGCCTTAAACTAACTCATTGTAAACTCACTGTAATCCTCTTACCTCAGCCTCCTGAGTTCTGAGATCAAAAGTGTCCACCACCACACTTAGCTCACATGCATTTTTAAATTTTTAAAAATTTATTTGCAAACAGAGAGAGAGAGAGAGAGAGAGAGAGAGGAGGAGGAGGAGAAGAGAATGTGTGCTCCAGGGCCTCCAGCTGCTGCAAACCTACTCCAGATACGTGTGCCATTTTGTGCACCTTTACATGGTTACTGGAGAATCAAACCAGGATTGTTAGGCTTTGCAGGTAAGCACTATAATCACTGAAGCATCTCTCCAGACCATTTATAACATTTTTAAAAATTTATTTATTTGACAGAGTGAGAGAGAGAGAATGGGTGCACCAGAGCCTCCAGCCACTGCAAATGAACTCCAGATGCATGTGCCACCTTGTGCATTTGGCTAACATGAGTCCTGGGGAATCGAACCTGGGTCCTTTGGGTTTTCAGGCAAGCACTTGAACCACTAAGCCATCCCTCCAGCCCATTTTTTTAAAATTAATTAATTATTTATTTATTTGAGAGCGACAGACACAGAGAGAAAGACAGATAGAGGGAGAGAGAGAGAATGGGTGTGCCAGGGCTTCCAGCCTCTGCAAACGAACTCCAGACGCGTGCGCCCCCTTGTGCATCTGGCTAACATGGGACCTGGGGAACTGAGCCTTGAACCGGGGTCCTTAGGCTTCACAGGCAAACACTTAACTGCTAAGCCATCTCTCCAGCCCCCTCCAGCCCATTTTTAAAAATATTTTTAAAATTTATTTGCAGGCTGAGAGAGAGAGAGAAAAGCAAGATAGAGAACTCCAGATGCATTCGTTACTTTATGCATTCAGCTTTCTATGGGTCCTAGGGAATCAAAACCAGTGTTGTTAGGCTTTGCAGGCAAGTGCCTTAACCTCTGGGCCACCTCTCCAGCCACCCACATGCCTGTTTTAGAAGTGGATTTACCCAGCATTCACAGAAACGTGAAGGGAGGGGCTGGCAAAATGGCTCAGTGGGTAAAATCACTTGCCACACAAGCCTGAGCTCGGACCCCCAGACCCACATAGAACACAGAAGCCCAGGAGGGCTTCTGTAACCCCGGCATGCTGAGGGTGAGAAGGAAAGTGGAGATAGCAGAATTTTCCAGATGCCTCGTCCCAACTCTGCATGTGCTCAATGAGCACACTTCAGGGTGACCCTGAGACGGGAAGGGGAACCCTCTGCAGTGCTGGTTGGCTTTTCATAGTGAGAACATCTTGCTGCCTAGAGTGGAATTCTGGAGTTTAAAGAAATACCATTTTTTTTCCTCCTTTTTGGTACCACATGGTCTATATATTCAAGCCAACCCCTTCATCTGGCATGCAACTAAAGGATTGCCTAATACTGAAAGAAAACTTGTCCACTGGACTTCAAGCAAGGTGTCACTTCCATTCCTAACCTAGTCCTTTCCCAAAGCTCTTTATCTTAACTTCTTTTAGAAGTGTTATTGCTTGGGGCTGGAGAGATGGCTTAGCAGTTAAGCGCTTGCCTGTGAAGCCTAAGGACCCAGGTTCGAGGCTCAATTCCCCAGGACCCACGTTAGCCAGATGCACAAAGGGGCGCATGCATCTGGAGTTCACTTACAATGGCTGGAGGTCCTGGCATGCCCATTCTCTCTCTCTCTCTCTCTCTCTCTCTCTCTCTCTCTCTCTGTCACTCTCAAATAAATAAATAAAACTGACCCAAAAAAAATTTTTTTAAGTGTTATTGCCGTTACCTTGTCGTTGCTGGAACAAAACACACGACAGAGCAGCCTACATGAGGAAAGGGTTTATTTCGGCTTACAGCGTCCAGGGGACGGTTCATGCTGGCAGGGAATGCGTGGCAGGTCTGAGCAGGACGCCTGGGTTGTGTCTCCTCAGCAGAAGAAGGAAGATAGCTCCGAGTGAGCTGTCTGCGAACATCCAAGGTCCTTCCGCAGTGGCATGCCCATCCCAGCAAGGATCTACCCCCCCAAGACACCACAGCTTGCCCACGTTTCCACCAACCAAGCACCAAGTACTAAAAAAATGCACAAGGGCTGGAGAGATGGCTCAGCGGTTAAAGCGCTTGCCTGCAAAGCCTAAGGACCCAGGTTCAACTCTCCAGTTCCCACGTAAGCCAGACGCACAAGGTGGCGAATGCATCTGGAGTTCTATTGCAGTGGCTTGAGGCCCTGGTGTACCAATTCTCACTCTCTCCCTCTCATTAAAAAAATGCATAAGTCTTTGCGGGGGGGATAGCTCATTCAAAACATCACCTGTGAAAATAACATCGTTAGGAGGAAATAATCATATTATTCAGTACTGCTATAGTTTGGGTGTGGTTTTGGTACGTCCGGCAGAGGTTCATGATTAGGAGCATGGCTGCCAGGGTGGCAAGGCTAAGCAGTGATGGACTCTTGAAGAGGTGGGAGTTATGGGATGTGTCCAGGACAGGGGCACCACACTGAGAAGAGCTGAGCCCTAGCATCGCAGTGGGTTAGATTTCAAGAGAGCGAGTCACTGGGAAGGCAGGCCTCGCTGTGTGCATGCCCTCCTCTGTACTCAGTCTTTCCTTCACTGTTTCCCAGTGTGGTCCATGCAGGGATCTTCTAGGCAGCCAAACATAGGGGCTCTCCAATGTTGGACTTTCAACCTCCAAAAGTGGGAGCTGTGTAAACCCCCTTTTCCTTGGCTTCAGGTGTTTTCTTATAGCCATATAAAATATAGCTGGGCATGGTGGCGCATGCCTTTAATCCCAGCACTCGGGAGGCAGAGGTAGGACGATCACCGTGAGTTCGAGGACACCCTGAGACTACATAGTGAATTCCAGGTCAGCCTGGGCTAGAGAGAGACCCTACCTCAAAAAACCAAATAACTAAATAAAATATTATTAAACATGGGCGAGAGCACACACTGTCTTGTTCTTTTTCCCAGTCCCTCTTTATAAACACTGGACCCTGCACAGGTTCCTGGTAAATTTATTCGTTGAACAAGTCAGTCAGGATCTAGTCCATAGGCACGTCCTTGGAAAGAAATGGCCCCAAGAGTGTTATAGTACTAATGACAGGCAGTGTGTCCTAATGCCTTCTTGAGTGGGGTATTAGGAAGTGGTTAATCCACTTACAGGAAGTTTATACCCCCAGCCTTTGATTGGATTAGGCCTGCTTACACGACACATGTGCCATGGACCAGCCTTGGACAACAATCCTCTGATTCATAGAGCTGCTCGCCTGTTCTGATCTGCTGTGTTCCCTCCCCCCGCCCCAGCCTTAGACACCCAAGTCCTTTTAATGTCATATACCCAGGAACCCTTTTGCCTGGCCCACTGGAACCTGCTCCTTTGGATTTCATTCAGGACATGATTCACGACTCCCAGACACGATTAGGTGGACCTGGAAGAGGCTGGACAGATTGTACTCACTGTGTGAGGGTCTAAATGGGGAGCTACTCAAAATCTGCACTGGGGGCTGAAGAGATAGCTCAGCTGTTAAGGTACTTGCCTGCAAAGCCTAGCAACCTGGGTTCAATTCCCTAGTACTCACATAAATCCAGATACACAAAGTGGCATATGCATCTGGAGTTCATTTGTAGTGCCTAGAGGTTTTGGCATGCCCATTCTCTCTCTCTCTCTCTCTCTTTCCCCCTCTCTCTCGCTAATTGCAAATAAAAAATTAGGGCTGGGGGTGGTGGTACTCGGGAGGCAGTGGTAGGAGGATTGCTGTGAGTTTGAGGCCACTGTGAGACCCTACCTCAAAAAAATTAATAATAATAATTAGGGGCTGGAGATATGGTTTAGTGGTTAAGGCATTTACCTGCTAAGCCAAAGGAACCAGGTTCTATTCCCCAGTACCCACGTAAAGCTAGATGCACCAAGTGGTGCAAGTGTCTAGAGTTTGCTAGAAAAAAAAAAAAGTAATTAAAAGTTTCTTTAGGGCTGGAGAGATGGCTTAGCAGTTAAGCGCTTGCCTGTGAAGCCTACGGACCCTGGTTCGAGGCTCGGTTCCCCAGGTCCCACGTTAGCCAGATGCACCAAGGTGTGCATGCATCTGGAGTTCGTTTGCAGTGGTTGGAAGCCCTGGCGCGCCCATTCTCTCTCTCTCTCTCTATCTGTCTTTCTCTCTGTGTCTGTCGCTCTCAAATAAATAAATAAATAAATAAATAAATAAATAAATAAATAAAAGTTTCTTTAAAATATGCATTGTATGGAAATACCTATCACAGCTTTTGATGTAATTAAAGCCCCACCATTTGTTTTCTCATAGGCCTGGGGGCTAGTAGCCCAAGATCCAGATGGCACCAGGTTCAGCCCCTCGGGGGCCTCTCTGCCTGGGATGCACGTGGCCACCCTCTTCCTGTTCCTTCACACGGTCTTTTCCGCTGTGAATGCCCATCTCTGGTATCTCTGGATCCAAATTTCTCTTCTAATAAAACCCCAGTCAGACTGGGGCAAGACCCACTGCTGCAGTTACCTTCACGCTGCTGGCTCAAAGCACCCAACCAAAAGCAGCTGATGGGAGGACAGCTTTTTACTCAGATTACAGTCTCAAAGGGAAGGTTCGTGATAGCAAGAGAAAGATGGGAGAACCGAGGCTGGACGTCACCTCTGTCCCAGCAGTTGGCAAACAGCTGATGGAGAGTGGGCCAGGCTAACATTGGCCAAATAGGGCTAATTAGCTTCAAGGTCCAGCCCTAGCTGCCCACCTCCTTCAGCAAGGCTCCACCGTCCAGACCGCCCCCAGCTGGGACCCAAGTGTTCAGAACACATGAGTTTCTGGGAGACATCTGACTCAAACCACCACGCCCACCTTGTCTATTTGTTTGTTTGTTTTGTTTTGTTTTCGATGTGGGGTCTCACTCTAGCCCAAGCTGACCTGAAATTCACTATGGAGTCTCAGGGTGGCCTCGAACTCTCAGCAATCCTCCTACCTCTGCCTTCCGAGTGTTGGGATTAAAGGCGTGCGCCCCCACGCCCAGCTCCACCTTCTCTATTTTTAACCCAATTACTTATGAAGGACTTTGTCTCAAAATACAGTCAAAGTCTGAGGGTGCAGCAGTGAGGGCTTGCTTTAACATCTGAAACTGGGAAGGAGCAATTTGGCCCATAACATGTATCCCCCCTAAGATTTCTCTCTCCAGCCTCCCCCAGTTCCAGGAAGGCAGTTGCCTGCTAAGTCTAGCTTCTGCGTCATGTGAACTCAGACAACACAAGCCTGAGGAGCAAGGTATGAAAGCTCCTGAGTGGCGTTGTAAGACAAAAATGTGGAGATATGGACCCTCTGTGGACTTGGATGAAGGAGGAAAGAGAGGAGTTGGTTGGTTTGTCATGTGAGGGATTCTGAGGCACTGTTTCCCACACAGCCCATCATGCGGTGCTCACCATGGTAAAGATGTACCTGCAAATTGATCAGCTATCACTATCACTTTTTCAAGAAACAATGACTAGCAGAGTTAGGCATGATTTTTCCAACTTTCCCTTAACCTCTGATATACTTCTTTCTGTTTCTCACTCTTTAATTTTCATATATGTGTGTATGCAATGTGTGTGAAATGATGTGAGGTCCACATCCCCCCATTTGCAGTGTGTGTGTGTGAGGTGAGTGTGATGGGAGGTGAGTGCACACCCCCATGTGCAGTATGTGTGTGAGGTGAGTGTGATGTGAGGTGAGTGCACACCCCCATTTGCAGTATGTGTGTGTGAGGTGAGTGTGATGTGAGGTGAGTGCACAACCCATGTGCAGTATGTGTGTGTGAGGTGAGTGTGATGTGAGGTGAGTGCACACCCCCATGTGCAGTATGTGTGTGAGGTGAGTGTGATGTGAGGTGAGTGCACACCCCCATGTGCAGTATGTGTGTGTGAGGTGAGTGTGATGTGAGGTGAGTGCACACCCCCATGTGCAGTATGTGTGTGTGAGGTGAGTGTGATGTGAGGTGAGTGCACACCCCCATGTGCAGTATGTGTGTGTGAGGTGAGTGTGATGTGAGGTGAGTGCACACCCCCATGTGCAGTATGTGTGTGTGGTGAGTGTGATGTGAGGTGAGTGCACACCCCCATGTGCAGTATGTGTGTGTGGGGTGAGTGTGATGTGAGGTGAGTGCACACCCCCATGTGCAGTATGTGTGTGTGAGGTGAGTGTGATGTGAGGTGAGTGCACACCCCCATGTGCAGTATGTGTGTGAGGTGAGTGTGATGTGAGGTGAGTGCACACCCCCATGTGCAGTATGTGTGTGTGAGGTGAGTGTGATGTGAGGTGAGTGCACACCCCCATGTGCAGTATGTGTGTGTGAGGTGAGTGTGATGTGAGGTGAGTGCACACCCCCATGTGCAGTATGTGTGTGAGGTGAGTGTGATGTGAGGTGAGTGCACACCCCCATGTGCAGTATGTGTGTGTGAGGTGAGTGTGATGTGAGGTGAGTGCACACCCCCATGTGCAGTATGTGTGTGAGGTGAGTGTGATGTGAGGTGAGTGCACACCCCCATGTGCAGTATGTGTGTGTGAGGTGAGTGTGATGTGAGGTGAGTGTACACCCCCATTTGCAGTATGTGTGTGTGAGGTGAGTGTGATGTGAGGTGAGTGCACACCCCCATTTGTATTATGTGTGTGAGGTGAGTGTGATGTGAGGTGAGTGCACACCCCCATGTGCAGTATGTGTGTGTGAGGTGAGTGTGATGTGAGGTGAGTGCACACCCCCATGTGCAGTATGTGTGTGTGAGGTGAGTGTGATGTGAGGTGAGTGTACACCCCCATTTGCAGTATGTGTGTGTGAGGTGAGTGTGATGTGAGGTGAGTGCACACCCCCATGTGCATTATGTGTGTGAGGTGAGTGTGATGTGAGGTGAGTGCACACCCCCATGTGCAGTATGTGTGTGAGGTGAGTGTGACGTGAGGTGAGTGCACACCCCCATGTGCAGTATGTGTGTGAGGTGAGTGTGATGTGAGGTGAGTGCACACCCACATTTGCAGTATGTGTGTGAGGTTGAGTGTGATTTGAGGTGAGTGCACACCCCCATTTGCATTACGTATGTGTGTGCTGTGTGATGGGGTTGTCGTGCAAACTACATATTTTTGTGTACATGTGTTTGTGGTGTGTTTTGGATATTGGGATGCACACCCCACCTTTGCCCATGTGCAGAGGCTGGGTTGATCTCTTCCAGCCTTGTCTATGTTTCCTCGAGCCAAAGACTTTCCCTGAATCTGAAGATGTTTTAGTTTTTTGTTGTTATTTATTTATTTCCTTATTTTTTTGACAGACTGTTAGTAACAAGCTCCTGATATTCTCCTATCTCTGCTCCCCACAGGACTATGGTTTCAGGCTGGCCTTGAGCTCACAGCGATCTCTTTAGCATTGGGCTTATAGGCATGAGCCACCATACACAGCTCAATACTTACCCTCTAAGCGCACGCTCCGATATTTCTCTATTCTGATACACTTTTCTAAATGATAATTTTCCTACTCCAAACCTGATTTTGTCATCCTCTAAACCCTTGGTTCAGCATTGGAGCTACTCAAGGTATGGTCAGTCATAATAGCTAATAAATGAACTCAATCCAGAATGCAAACATTCTCTAATGCCTTAGGCACTATTTCAGAGCATATGTTTCACTAGTATTTTATAAATTTATTTATTTAATTGAGAGACGGTGAGAGAGTAAGAGACAGAGGGAGTCAGCTAGAGAGAGAGAGAAAGGTTGCACCAGGGCCTTTAGCCACTGCAAACAAACTGCAGATTCATGCTGGGTATGGTGGCACACACCTTTAATCCCATCACTATGCAGGCAGTGGTAGGAGGATTGCGTGAGTTCAAGTCCAGCCTGAGACTATATAGTAAATTCTAGCCTGTGCTAGAGTGAGACCCTACCTCAAAAACAAAACCAAACAAACCTCCAAATTCATGTGCCACTTTGTGTCTCTGCTTTATATGCATACTTGGGAATCAAAATCAGGTCCCTGGGCTTTGCACGCAAGCACCTGAACCACTGCTCTGTTTCTCCAGCCCTGTCACAAGTCATTTATTGGGAATTTTTGTATCTGTGCTCATCAGGGAAATTGGTCTATAGTTTTCTCATTCGTGTGTGTGTAAGAAAGAGAGAGGTTGAGAGAGAGCTGGAGAGAGGGCGGTGGGGTGTGCATCTACCTATACGTGCCCCTGTGCTCACCTACAGCAAGGGTGCAGTTGTCTGTGATGGCAATGCTTGTTACACAGCACAAATAACCATTTGCAACCACCCAGCATCCTGTTTCTGTAGATCCCCGTTGCCATCTTAAAGAGACTGATTTTTGGTACTCGTTTGCTGAGAGAATTTATCACTAATGGGTGTGGTTGTTTGAATGCAAGATGTCCCCATAGACTCAAACATCTGTGATCAAACTTCCCACTTAGTGTCCAGCTGGTGGGCCCTTTGGAAGGTGCAACGTTGCTAGGGAGGCTTGTTGCTGGAGGAGGACTGTTATTGGTGGAGGCTTGTTGCCGGAGGAGGCTTGTTGCAGGAGGAGGACTGTTGCTGGAAAAGGCTTGTTGCAGGAGGAGGCTTGTTGCAGGAGGAGGACTGTTGCTGGAGGAGGACTGTTGCTGGAGGAGGCTTGTTGCTGGAGGCTTGTTGCTGGGGGAGGATTGTTCCTGGAGGAGGACTGTTGCTGGAGGAGGCTTGTTGCTATTGGAGACTTGTTGCAGGAGGAGGCTTGCTGCTGGATGAGGCTTGTTGCTATTGGAGACTTGTTGCAGGAGGAGGACTGTTCCTGGAGGAGGACTGTTGCTGGAGGAGGCTTGTTGCTGGAGGAGAACTGTTGCTGGAGGACTGTTGCAGGAGGACTGTTGCTGGAGGAGGCTTGATGCTGGAGGAGGACTGTTGCAGGAGGAGGACTGTTGCTGGAGGAGGACTGTTGCAGGAGGAGGCTTGTTGCTGGAGGAGGACTGTTGCAGGAGGAGGACTGTTGCTGGAGGAGGCTTGATGCTGGACGAGGCTTGTTGCTGGACGAGGCTTGTTGCTGGAGTAGGATTGCATGTTCAGAGCCGCTCACTCCCTTTTGTTGCTTCTCTCACTCTGCTGTGGGAAGGCGATGTCAAGAGCTGGCTGTCTGTTGTTCTACTTTCCGCCATGATGAAATGCCCCCCCAAACTGTAAGCCTGAAATAGATTCTTTCCTCCCATTAACTGCTTCTGACCAGGTGTTATGCCCCAGTGATGAAAAGACAACTGCTAAAATGGGCATGAATTTGGTTGAGTTTATTTGGTGCCAATATTGATATAATCCTGTGTGGTTTCTTTTTCATCTTACCTTCTAATTATATGGCAAATTATACATGTTGATTTTCAGTGCTGAACTATAATCTCATTTCTAGAATAAAGTTTACCTTATTATTGTGGTGTAGACATACAAGTATATAGTTTTGACTAGTGAAAAGAAGTAAATGCTGATTCATAGTACAACATGAACGAATCTCAAAAACACTCTGCTTCCTTTTATTTTGAAATTGGTGAGATGAGCGAGAGCGCTGCTCCCACGGCGAGCCTGACAACCCGCCCCAGGGCGATGGAGACACTGAGGACACTCAAACGCACCAGAACAGAGACCCAGAAGCTGCTGAGAGCTCAGCTCTAAAGCAGACTTAAAACACCCCCACCACGGCTCAGGGAATCCTGTGGAAGAGGGTCAGAAAGACTGTAAGAGCCACAGGACGGGAGGAAGTATCCAGAGGTATCCCTCCTCCTCAGTGACTGACTGCCGCTCTCACAACTCGTAACCCACAGCCCCATGGTCACCACCAGCGACCCCACCAAGGAGTGCCCTCCGTGCAATGGGGGCAGGGAGGAGGGGAAGGATGGTAGCAACTGGTGATGCATCCGTACAAAGTCTCTACTTAATAAAAACGAAAAGCTGATGCGTGCTGCCCAGGGACCAGAGACTACACAGGAACTGGCAGCACAGAGCAGAAGGAAAAAGAGGTAGAAATACTTGATACCCTTAATATGACAGTGGTTTCATGAACGTGTGACTCACTGATAGGCACCCTGCAGAGGGGTGTGCCTATGCGGATGTCAATTATTGGCTTCAAGAGAGCTCATGCTTTAAATACCTGTGCTCTGTATAACTCAATAGGGCCAGACGTGGTGACACACACTTTTAGTCCCAGCACTCTCAGGAGGCAGGGGTAGGTGGATCACCATGAAGTTGAGAACAGCCTGGGTCTACAGAGTGAATTCCAGGTCAGCCTAGCTAGAGAGAGAACCTATCTCAAAAGGCCAAAAAAAAAAAAAAAAAAAAATCAGATTTTAGAAGTATTTCTACTAAAGTGAAATGTCAAAGCACAAGGCTTAGGCTTATGATACCTTTAAGTATCGTCATCTGTGTTTCAACGAACGCTATCAACTTGGTTGATGGCCACAAACAAAGAGAAAACACTGGGACTATAGAAAGTATAACCATCAGTTCTGCTTTTCTGAAGTAAAATTTATTGAGAACTCTAAAGAGCAAGTCAATTTATCAAGGCAAGAACCTCTGGTCAAATTATCCCAGCTTCACCACAGAAGATTAAACAGAAACACAATTCAAATTTTTTTCTGATTTTTTTTTTTCCCCTCTGTGCTAAGGGCATTTCTTCTTTAACCGTTATAATCTTGAAACCTGTTTCACCCTGAACCAGGACTCTTCAGCCTGGAACACACAGAAACTCTGCAACTGCCAACAGTTGCTTCCATATAAGCCAGACATAAAAGAGGAGTCGTTGATAAGAGAAACAAGCGGCGTTATCAAGGGTAAGTTGCTGTCGGTAGAAACTGTGATTTATCATTCCCATCCTACTGCTACGCTCCCCTCTCTTATCTTCCCATTTGTGAACTGACCTGAGTTGGAGAAATGAGAAGCCTCCTGTGAATGGTTTGCTGCTGCAGCCGTCCAGGCATGCTGTTGCTTTGCCAGGTTCATGTCAGAATTTCGGGACAGTTGCCCAGCTGGATTGGAAGAGAGAGAAAAGGATTATATTCTTCAGAAAGAAAGAAAGAAAGAAAGAAAGAAAGAAAGAAAGAAAGAAAGAAGGAAGGAAGGAAGGAAGGAAGGAAGGAAGGAAGGAAGGAAGGAAGGAAGGAAGGAAGGAAGGAAGGAAGGAGAGAAGGAAAGAAGGAAAGAGAAAGAAAGATAGAAAGCAAAGAGGCAAAAGATGGCTTTATTATACCGTGAGGCAGTTAAAAGTGTCTCAGGACTTACCTGCTAGATGCTGGAGACCCAAGAAATCCAGAGCTTGATTCATTTACTCCAAGTCTACAGGCTGAGGACAAAGAGTGTCTGTGGGCAGGAGCAGCTAGATGTCCCCAATTAAGAAAAGACAGTGAGGGCTGGAGGCATGGCTTAGTAGTTAAAGGCACTTGCTTGCAAAGCTTTATGGCCTGTATTTGACTCCCCAGTACCCACGTAAAGCCAGATGCACAAAGTGGCGCATGCATCTGAATTCATTTGCAGAGGCAGGAGGGAGTGCTCATGTTCTCTCTCTCCTTTTTACTCTTTCTTTGTCTGTCTCCCTCTCGCTCTCAAATAAGTAAATAAATAAAATTTTAAACATAGAGAAAACTGGAGAGATGAGTTAGCAGCTAAGGTGCTTGCCTGCAAAGCCGGACAACCTGTGTTTGATTCCCCAGTACCCACATAAAGCCACATGCACAAAGTAGCACATGCATCTGGACTTTGCAATGGCTAGAAGCCCTGGCGTGCCTATTCTCTCTTTCTCTCTCTCTCTCTTTCTCTCTTTCTCTCTCTCTACTCTCTCTTTCTGTTTGAAAACATATGGATGGTTAAAAAGAAAATAGCCTTCCAGTTAAGATGGTAGCATAGGAACCACACCAAAGCAGCCTAGGGGAGAAAAAGCCAAAAAGAAAACCAGCAAAATATACTCTTCTACTAAAAAGTGAGGTGTATAAGAAATTACCAATGGCATAATTAAAGACTATTCCTATGATCTCACCATTGAAATTTGTATGCCATCTTATCTTTCATAAAAGCTGAAAATTGTTGACTAAAATGAAAATCACCTATCCATATGTTTAAAGAGATAAGTTATGAATCCTGTTCTTTGTTACAGTTTTGGGCATAGAATGTTAAGACATAACTTGTATTGTTCCAATATGTAACACAGAGGGCCAGGCCATAAAGAATGACGTTACAAAAAAGAAAGAAAGAAGGAAGGAAATCACCAACAGCAGCAGAGAAGTAGGAGAGATCCAGAGCGTCCGGAGCGCACATAAGCAGGCGGAAGCGGCTCCGTCAGTGATGGCACCAGGCACCAGCTCCGCAGGGCCACAGCTGCCAGGCTCAGCTTGAGCCGCAGGAAAAGCCAGGAGAGGGGATTTTCCACTCACACCGGAGTTCTTTGCAAACTCAAGAAACATGAAGGGAGAACCGCAGTGAACAATGGAGGAGCAGGTCACAAAGTAGAGGATCACGTGGACCAGCGGGAGAACTAGAGCCGCCATCCACAGCCTCCCCTGCCCCCACAAGCTCAAGTGCCATCAAGCACCAGAGAACAGGGGAAGGGAGCTCACAGCACCCAGCACTGGCAACCAGAGCAGCGATCCAATGACCCAGCCAGCCCACTTGAACCCACAGTGCACCAAAGAGGGACCCAAGCAGGAGTGCAGCATAACTGAGATCAAAACCATCCCAAAAGGTAACTGGAATTATATGAGGTCAGTACCCACCAAATAAGCCTGGTATATAGGCCTGAACCAGAAGTGCTAATTGCACCTTCCATATCAGGATAAATATTAAATCTGATGAATGGTCAGATTTTCCATTCTTTTTTTAAAATTTTGTTTGTTTATTTATTTATTTGAAAATGACACAGAGAGAGAAAGAGTCAGAGAGAGAGAGAGAGAATGGGCATGCCAGGGTCTCCAGCCAATGCAAACGAACTTCAGATGTGTGTGCCCCTTGTGCATCTGGCTAACATGGGTCCTGGGGAATGACCTCCAGTGAGAATGAGTTATAGGAAATACCTGAGAAAGATTTCAGAAGAATGATTATAAATATGCTCAAAGAAGTCAAAGAGGAAATCAACGGTATCAAAGAAAACACAGGAAACCAACTTAATGAAATAAAGAGGTCAATACAAGACATAAATAAGGAAATAGAAATAATAAAGAAAAACCAGTCAAAATTACTAGCAATGAAGAACACAGTTAATGAAATTTAAAACTCTGTAGAAAATCTCACCAGTAGAATGGATGAAGGAGAGGACAGAATATCTAAACTAGAAAACTATGTGGCAGATCTAATACAGGCCAACAAAGAGAAAGACAAACTAATAAAAAAAAAATATGAATGGGAATTTCAATATATTCGGGACACTATGAAAAGACCAAACATAAGAATTCAGGGCATAGTAGAAGGAGAAGAATTTCACTCCAAAGGCATAGTAGGCATTTTCAACAAAATCATAGAAGAAAACTTCCCCCTAACTGGGAAATAGGTGCCAATGCAGATTCAGGAATCCTTTAGAACACCAACCAGACAAAACCTGGAAAGAACCTCTCCTTACCATATTATACTTAAACTAACAAACATACAAACCAAAGAAAAAATATTGAAAGCAGTTAGAGAGAAAAATCGAAAAATCAAGTTACCTACAAAGGCAAGCCCATCAGAATTACAGCAGATTACCCAACACAAACTTTAAAAGCCAGAAAGTCATGGAGTGATGTATTCCAAGTTCTGAAAGATAACAACTGTCAACCAAAGTTACTTTATCCTACAAAGCTATCCACTCAAATAGATGGAGAAATAAGGACATTCCACAACAAAAGCAGGTTAAAGGAATATTTGAAGACAAAACCAGCTCTACAGAAAATACTTGAAAGAATCCTCCATGCTGAAGAGAAAGAAAAGCCCACATATAAGGAACCTGGAAAAAACAAGCAATACTCAAATACTAGTTAACACAAGAAAGCAAAGATAAAACCAGAAGAACTAAAAAAAAAAAAAAAAATGGCAAAAAATGAATACACACCTGCCAATAATGTCTCTTAATATCAATAACCTCAATGCCCCAACCAAAAGACATAGCTTTGCAGACTGGGTTAAAAAGCAGTATCCTTCAACTTGTTGCCTCCAAGAAACTCACCTTTCTACAAAGGATGGACACTATCTTAGGGTGAAAGATTGGAAAACGGTGTTTCAAGCAAATGGACCTAGAAAACAAGCAGGGGTTGCTATCTTACTATCTGACAAGGTAGATTTCAGTCCAACGTTAGTCAAGAAAGATAAGGAAGGTCACTTTAAATTGATTAAGGGCACACTCCAACAGGAGGACATTACAATCCTAAACATATATGCACCTAACATGGGGGCCCCCAAATTCATCAAACAAATGCTATTAGAACTAAGGTCACAGATAACATCAAATACAGTTGTAGTGAGTGACTTCAACACCCCACTCTCATCAATTGACAGGTCATCCTGGGAAAAAATAAACAGAGAGGCAACTGGACTAAATGAGGTCATAGAAGGAATGGACCTAACAGATACATACAGGACATTTCATCCAAATGCTGAAGGATATACATTCTTTTCAGCAGCATATGGAAATTCTCTAAAATAGATCAGAAATTATTACACAAAGCAAAGCTTAACAAATTCAGGAAAATTGAAATAATTCCTTGCATTCTTTCTGACAACAATGGAATCAAACTACAAATCAATAGCAAGATAAGCTATAGAGCACACACAAATCATGGAAACTAAACAACACACTAGTAAATGATGAATGGGTCAATGACGAAATCAAGAAGGAAATCAAAAAATTCATGGATTCAAATGATAATGAGAACACAACATACCAAAACTTTTGGGACACAATGAAGGCAGTCCTAAGAGATAAATTTATAGCTTTAGGTGCCTATATTAAGAAATTAGAAAGGTCTCAAGTAAACGACCTAATGCTTCACCTTAAAGCCTTGGAAAAAGAAGAACAAGGCAAATGAAAAGTCAGTAGGTGGGAAGAAATAATAAAGATTAGGGCAGAAATTAATGAAATAGTAACCCCCCAAATAATCCAAAGAATCAATGAAACAAAGAGTTGGTTCTTTGAAAGAATAAACAAGATTGATAAACCCTTAGCAAATCTGACCAAAAGAAAGAGAGAAGAGACACAAATTAATAAAATTAGAGATGAAAAACTCAACATCACAACATATACCAGAGAAATTAAAAAAATCACAGGGACATACTATAAAAACATATACTCCACAAAGTAAGAAAATCTGAAAGAAATGGATGATTTCCTTGATTTATATGACCTACCTAAATTAAATCAAGACGAGATTAATCACTTAAATAGACCTATAACAAGTATGGAGATCCAAGCACTTATCCAAAATCTCCTAACTAAAAAAAGTCAAGGTTCAGATGGACTCACCAGTGAATTTTATCAGACCTTCAGAGAAGAACACCATTTCGTCTTAAGCTTTTCCATAAAATAGAAAAAGAAGGAATCCTACCAAACTCCTTCTATGAAGCCAGCATCACCCTGATACCAAAACCAGGCAAAGATAGAACAAAAAAAGAAAATTACAGACCAATCTCCCTCATGAACATAGAGCAAAAATTCTCAACAAAATATTGGCAAACAGAATATAAGAATATATCAGAAAGATCATTCACCCTGACCAAGTAGGCTTTATCCCAGAGATGCAGGGATGGTTCAATATACTCAAATCTATAAATGCAATACATTATATAAACGGGTTGAAGGACAAAAATCATATGATCATCCCATTAGACGCAGAGAAAGCATTCAACAAAATCCAACGTTCCTTCATGATAAAAGTCCTACAGAGACTGGGAATAGAAGGAACATATCTCAATATAATAAAAGCTATTTATGACAAGCCTACAGCCAACATATTACTAAATGGGGAAAAACTGGAAGCTTTTCCACTAAAATCAGGAAGAAGACAAGGTTGTCCACTGTCCCTACTTTTATTTAATATAGTTTTGGAAGTCTTAGACATAGCAATAAGGCAAGAGACACACATAAAAGGGATACAAATTGGAAAGGAAGAGATCAAGTTATCATTATTTGCAGATGACATGATTCTATACATAAAGGACCTTAAAGACTCTACTAGCAAACTGTTAGAGCTTATAAAATCCTACAGCCATGTAGCAGGATGCAAAATAAATGCACAAAAATCAGTAGCCTTCATATATGCTAACAACAGACACACAGAGGACGAAATCAGAGAATCACTCGCATTCACAATTGCATCAAAAAAATAATAAAGTACCTTGGAATAAACCTAACCAAGGAAGTAAATAATGTGTTCCCAGCTCCCTTGGCCCCTCAGCCTCATCGAATTGCATGTAAAGTTCACAAGGTGGAAAGTCACATTTAACTCATTTTTTTTAAATTCTTTTTTTAAAAAGACTTTTAAGATTTTTTTTAATTTATTTACAAGCAGGAAGGGATAGAGGAGAGACAGCGAGAAAAGACGTGCTAGGGCCTCCAGCCATTGCCAACGAACTCCAGAGGTGTGCCTAACTCTGTGCATCTGGCTTTCTGTGGATACCGGGAGATCAAACCCAGGTCCTTAGGCTTTACAGGGAAGTGCCTTAACCACAGAGCCCTCTCCAGCCCTGTTCTTTCATTTTGAAGGCACAATCTGAGAACCACTCTATCTGCAGATCCCATGGTAATTTGAATGTAATCCCCTCATATGCTAACTGTATAAACACTTGGTCCCTGGCTCTTTGGGAAGGTTCTAGAACCTTTGGGAGGGGGAGCCTTGTTGGAGGAAATGTGTCATGGGAGGGTGGGTCTTGATGTGTTACAGCTTGGCCCACTTGCTGTTCTCTCTCTTTACTTCCTCTCTGCTGACAGGATTCCATAAGCCACCCTTTCCCCGCCATGATGTGTCCGAACCTCTGTAACTGTAAGCTGAAATACTCTTTCCTTTGCTGAGCTGTTTCTAAAGCCCAGTGTTTTGTCCCAGCCATGGGACAGTAACTGATCGAATCCCTTCCTCGTCATGGAGGAAGCTAGGGCCTGGCTCTTGCTGTAACAGAGGACATCTCTCTTTCACAGCGAACTGAAGAACTCTGTTATCAGGAAGCCCAGTGACTATAGAACCACTTGGAATCAGCAAGAACCAACGAACCAAAATGATGAGAAGTGTTGCAAAGGATGAGGAAAAAGTGGAACCCTCTTGTACTCCTGGCAGGAATGTGAAATAGCTCGGGTTGCTTTGTAGAGCAGTCTGACAGGCCATCAAAGAGTTCAGTGCAGCGTTATCTTACAGGCCAGAGTGTCCGCCGCCAGGCATATGCCAACACGAAGGCTTGTTTCACGGCCATTGTCCATAATTGCTAAAAATGATCTCACTAGCTGAATAACAAGTAAATAAAATGTGATATGTCCACACAAATGTTTTTATTTTATTTATTTTTATTTGAGAGAGAGAGAGAAGGAAGGAGAGAATGGGTGTGTCATGGCCTCCAGCCACTGCAAACGAACTCCAGACATGTGCATTGTCTTGTGCATCTGGCTTTACGTGGGTCCTGGGGAATCAAACCTGGGTCCTTTGGCTTTTCAGGCAAGCACCTTAACCACTAAGCTGTCTCTCCAGTCCCATCCATGCAAATGAATGTTTAGCTCTAAGAAAGAGCGAAACACTGATACATGCTACAACATGGATGAATTTTGAGAACATTATGCTACATGAAAGAAGCCAGTCACAAAATCACATTATATGGTTCCACATACATGAATAATAGGATTCTTTGCATGAATTTCATGTATGTAAAGAGGTGCATCTATGAAGACAGAAAGTTGATTGTGGTGGATCAGGGTTTGGCTGAGAAAGGCATGAATAAGGGCTATGTGGTAGGGGAGATCACCACTGCTTTCTGTGATGAAGAAAATGTTCTAAACTTGATCAGGGGGGTTGGAGAGATGGCTTAGCAGTTAAGCCGCTTGCCCATGAAGCCAAAGGACCTCAGTTGGATTCCTCAGGAGGTGGCGCACATGTCTGGAATTTCTTTGTAGCAGCTGGAGGCCCTTGTGCTCCCATTCTCTCTCAAATAAATAAATGAAAATTTAAAAAATTTAAATAATACCTTAGTAAATTTAATTGGTTTAACCCACATCTTGGCACCTGTTTCTCCTTTAACATTTTTGAATTTTTTAAATTTAATTTTATATCAATTATAACAGGCTATACTCTTTTATACCCTCGCTCCAGTTCCTGTTACCCTGGGGCGGGGGGGGGTCTTCACAGTGGGGTCATGTAGGCCTCAGTCAGTCTCTGTGGTGTAGTGGGGTGGGGGGAGGAAGACCGTGTCTCAGGATGTTCTTACCCACCGTGTGGCTCTGACAATCTCTCCGTCCCCTCTTCTGCAGTGTTCCCTGAGCCAGAGCAGGCCTGAAGGCAGTCGGATTTAGTGTCGGACTCTCCCTAGTCTCTGGACTTCTGCTTGGGTAGGTTTTAATTATTCTAAGTGTCTGTCACCCTCAGCCTGGGGTTGGTTGTCAAGCTAGCAGTAAGAGCAGTGACTCATGATGTCACTTCCTCTGCAGTTTCTCCTGGGCCCTGGCAGATGTGGTAGAGGTGGCACTTCCCCCGTCCGCAGTCGGCTACCTTCTTGTCTTATCAATAGATCTTGGTTCTCTTTCATTTTCTCTCTCTCTTTTGTTTTGGTTTTCTGAGGTAGGGTCTCACTCTAGCCCAGGCTGACCTGGAATTCACTATGGTGTCTCAGGGTGGTGTCGAACTCACTGCGATCCTCCTACCTCTGCCTCCCAAGTGCTGGGATTAAAGGCGTGCGCCACCACACCCGGCTTCTTCCATTTTCTCATGGCACCTGCTTCTTAACAGACCCACGCTCACTTTCAATGCTATACCAAATATGTGTGTGTGTATGTATATGCATATATAATATGTATACATACAAATTAGAATATATATATATATATAACCTAATAAAATTATGTAAAAATTGATTGAAACTGAACACTGAAAAGGGAAACCGTTGGGTCAAGGAGTGGGGACAGATGCCCTTGCAGTGGCTGTCCCCATCTGTATCTTCCCCGCACTAGGAGGTGAGAACCCCCAGCTTGCTGCCTGCTTGGGGTGGGGGTGCGCTTTCCAGCAACTGTGTGCCTAGGAGTCAGACGTGCATCCCCTTGTTGCTCTGAGTTTCTTCTCTGCGATCACTCTCCAGCCCGCGATGTCTTTCCTTGTGAGCGCAGAGCTAAGCGCACAGCAGTCCCAGCCCGTGACCCTCTGGGCGCCCGTGGAGTCGGTGATTGCAGGTTGGGATCCAATGCACTGTTGGGGTGAGGCTCCGCTGCAGCGCTTCCGCCACCTGCTCTGGCTGCTTTTCTCCCCCAAGGGGGACCTGGCACTTAGTAAGTGTCTGGTAACTGTTGATTATTAATACCAGCTAGACCCCTGGTTCTCAGCCTTGGGTCACCTGCCCCTTCCTCCACCAGGGAACTCTTAGCAATGTCTGGAAACAAACATTTTTTATTTATTTTATTTTTGTTTATTTTTATTTTTTTATTTGAGAGCGACAGAGAGAAAGGGAGAGAGGGAGAGAGAATGGACGCACCAGGGCCTCCAGTTGCTGCAAAGGAACTCCAGACGCATGCCCCCCCCTCCCCCGTGCATCTGGCTTACATGGGTCCTGGGGAAGTTTGTTTGCAGTGGCTGGAGGCTCTGGTGTGCCCATTTTCTCATTCTCTGTCTCCCCCCTCACCCGGCCTCTTTCCCAAATAAATAAGCAAAAATCAAAATATTAAAACAACTGTGTTGACATGTGCATACAAACCAAGTGAATGGAATGAGTAAGGGCACAGGTCCAGAGTTTGGTGAGCTTGAGGTGAGGGGGGCGGTCAGCGCTCCAGCCTTCCCGGGTGTGTGAACAGCCCGCTTTCCAGCAAACAGATCCCGACCACCTGGTGCCTAAGCCTGACTCGGATCTCAGCCGGCTAGCCAGGTGACTCCAAGTGGACCTTGTGTATACAGCCCTATTTACCTGTTCTGATTGTTTTATTCTTTGGGAAATTGATTGGTGGCTAGATGCCTGAACTTTGCTCCCAGTCTGCAATTCAGCTTTGGCTCATTGCAGCCGCCAGCTTGGCCCCTGCACCCATCCACGAGTGTTCAGCTACCCGCCCCTGCCAGGCACCGAGACCTCGCTGCAGCTCAGCCCTGGCGCAGAGAGATCAGACATAGGGAAGAGAGGAGTTAGGCAGAGGTCCCTGGGAAGAAAACAAAGCCATGCTGTGAAAAAGCACGCATTTCTTCTCCCTGTTCCTCTGCCTAATCTTGGTGCAAAATCCCATATTTAGGGCTGGAGAGATGGCTCAGTGGCACTTGCTTGCAAGGCCTGACAACAGTAGTTAAATCAGCCAGTGCCCACATAAGGGCAGATACACAAACTGGTGCATGTGTCTGGAGTTTGTTTGCAGCACCAGCTGGCCCCGGAGCAACCATTCTCTTTCTCTCTCCCTCCCTCCTCCTCCTCCTCCTCCTTCTCTCTCTCTCTCTCTCTCTCTCTCTCTCTCTCTCTCTCTCTCTCTCTCTCTCACACACACACACACACACACACACACAAGTTTTATATATATATATATATATATATATATATATATATGTAAAATCCCACAGTTATTTTCCTAAACATCAGTTTTCTTCTCAACAAGTGAAACAATGTTTTTCAGCCTCAAAGAACAGTTTGCAATAAAAGATAGTGCAGGGCTGGAGAGAAGGCTTAGTGGTTAACGTATTTGCCTGTGAAGCCAAAGAACCCAGGTTTGACTCCCCACAACCCATATCAGCCAGATGCACAAGATGGCACATGCATCTGGAGTTGTTCACAGCATCTGACGCTCAGGCCCTGGAGCCCCTACACTCTCTCTCTCTAATAAAATAAAATGATTTTTTTTAAGATAGTGTAAAGGTGACTTTTGGAAAGGTTTACACATAATCTTAAATCTTTGGTCAAAAGGTCAAAGACAGGAGCATTCTCACAGCCATACCTGACATCCATATAAAGGGCTTTATCATGTGACCCGCACAACCGTGCAAGGCAGAGCACAGGACTGTGATTTCTCTGGCACAGATGGGAGAATGGAGCCCCACAAAAGTTAGTGCTTTGCACAGTTTAGATGCCTAATTCATTTCAGGACGACCCGACCAGGACACAGCTGTTTCCACTACCATAGCCGCTACCAAGCCGATCCTTTGAAGACACACATCAGCCTGATTTAAGGAATTTATTTTATAACGCAAAATAATCACATTGTGAGGTAGGCTGGCATACAAGGAAGCTGTCCTGAGGTCATTTTATAGGCATGTTCCAGAATGTTGAGGGAGGAACTCATGAAACCAGACAGCATTGTTTTTTGTTTTGTTTTTTTGTTTTTGTTTTTTGAGGTAGGGTCTCACTCTAGCCCAGGCTGACCTGGAATTCACTATGGAGTCTCAGGGTGGCCTCGAACTCACAGCAATCCTCCTACCTCTGCCTCCCAAGTGCTGGGATTAAAGGCGTGCACCACCACACCTGGCCACACAGCATTTTGTCTTGCCCTGGCTTTGAAACCATTCTCTTGAAGAGGATTTACATGGGGCCCTGAAATTTCCCTGCTCATTCAAAGTTTGGCTTCTCCTTTGGTGACAAACGCCCACACTTTTAATTCACACACGACTGTTGTCTGTGTCACTGCATGGGACTCAGCCAGGCCAGGCACTGCTTGCGGATGGATGGATGGATGGATGCGGAGGAGACTCCGGAACGTGGAAATACCTCTGTCCCCTGGGGACGCAGCAAAGCAGTGCGGCTGCCATTGAAGCCGGGTTTGGTGATGTCTGGTTTGCGCACTGGGAAAGTGCAGCTGCACGATCAGAGAGACGGGGCGCCCAGCGGCAGTGTGAAGCACAAGGATGGCGATTTGGGGTGCACGACCCTTAGAAGCGCAGGGCACCGAGCCGGGAGTCTCATAACACTGGGGGTGTTTGTGAGTTTGCTCTCTGAAGCTGGCCGGCAAAGCAAGGAGGTCCTCCTGACCCAAGGAGATGGGGACACTGGCCGTGTTATTGGGAACAGACTTAGAGACAGAAGCTCAGATTAAAAAAAAAAAAAAAAAAAAAAGGACCATGGGATGTGGAAGAAGACAGGTTTCAGAAGCTGGACATGGTGGTGCATTCTCTTAATCCCAGCATTAGGGAGGCTGGGTAGGAAGACAGCCTTGAGTTTGAGTTACCTTGAGCTACAGAGTAAGACTCTGAGAAAGGAAAAGAAGAAAAAGAAGAAGGACGGGGAGGAAGAGGCAAAGAATGAGGGATAGAGAGGGGAGAAGGGGAAGAAGACAGTTTGGAGCCACTTAAAGAATTGTATGGGAGCTGGGAGTGGTGGCGCAAGCCTTTAATCCCAGCACTTGGGAGGCAGAGGTAGGAGGATCGCCGTGAGTTCGAGGCCACCCTGAGACTACACAGTGAATTCCAGGTCAGCCTGGGCTAGAGTGAGACCCTACCTCGAAAAAATAATTTAAAAAAAAAAGAATTGTATGGGAGGGCTGGAGGGATGGCTTAGCCGTTAAGTCACTTGCCTGCAAAGCCAAAGGATCCTGGTTCAATTCTCCAGAACCCATGTAAGCCAGATGCACAAGGTGGCACATGTGTCTGGAGTTCCTTTGCTAGAGGCTCTGGCATGCTTATTCTTTCTCTCTTCCTCTATCTGCCCTGCTCTCTCTCAAATAAACAAAATAAAAATTAAAAAAGTAAACATATCTTTAAAAAGAATTGTGTGAGGGTTGACAAGCTAAGTGGGAATAAGAAGGAAATAAAGAAATTGGGTTCTAAACTATGCAGAAACTTACAATTGTCAGTCGACTGAAAAAATCTTCTTTTTTTTTTTTTCCTTCTGGTGCCAAGCATGAGCGTAGCAGCAGAACACAGGTTTCTAGAGTTTGGGGCTCCAAACAGTTTCTTTTCCCTATGCTAATCCCTGGAGAAGTCTCACAGGTGGTATCAAAGCACCGTTATATTAGAGAGGGAAAGGAAACGGGGAACTCTGGGTGCTCAGATTTTAACTGTTTGAGGTATTCTGTGCAATTTCTCTTACTTTCTGGTGCCACCCTGAATATGTCACCAGCCCACACAGGTCTTTCCAGGCAGCTAGTGCTGAGCTCATGGGCTGGTGCCAAAGCATCAAAGGAGGAGGGAGGGCAGGACTGAAGGAGGAGAGGACCATCCCCGAGAGAGCTCTCAACTGGAAGGACACCGAGGAAAACGTGGTGTGGGGAGAAGAGACTACGGCTGTCCAGAACATTTTAGGACATCAAGATTGAGTCCCTGTTGTGTGCACTTGTCAGGGCTGCTCTGCAAAGAAGCGAATCGGTGAAATAATGGATCAGTGAACAGATCACTAGATGACTCAAGAATTGCTGCTCTCGCCAGGCGTGGTGGTGCACGCCTTTAATCCCAGCACTCGGGAGGCAGAGGTAGGAGGATTGCCATGAGTTCGAGGCCACCCTGAGACTCCATAGTGAATTCCAGGTCAGCCTGGGCTAGTGTGAGACCCTACCTTGAAAACCAAAATAATAATAATAATAATAATAATAAAAGAATTGCTGCTCCAAGGAATGAATGATGAAGAGAGGAAAACGGCAGTGTATAGCCATTATTATACAGGGGTGTGTGTGAGATGATCTTTCTTTATACAGGTGTGAGTGTGAAGTGATCATTATACGGATAGGTGTGAATGCATGTGTGTGAAGGATTATAATGATGCAGGTGTGAGTATGTGGGAAGAGTCCTCATTATACAGGTGTGATTGTGTGTGTAGAGTGATTATTATACAGATGTGGGTGTGGGTGTGAAATGATCATTATACAGGTGTGTGTGTGTGGAATGATCATTATACAGGGGGGTGTGTATGTGTGTGAAGGATGAAGTATTCAGTGAGTGGGTGGGTATAATAGGTGCAGAGATGGCTGCCCTGGTTGTTGGAGTGGGCTTGGTGACAAACTCAACAAGAGTCACAGACCTGAAGCGCCTCAAAAGCCCCCGACCCCACAATGACGACAGGGCAGTATAGCGCTGCACCGTCACAGGTGACAGCTGTCATAGTCAGCTACCCCACACCCACCCAGAGATGGGGAAAGGAGCAAAGAGGGCCCAGGTCAGGAGGCATTGCTGGGCTGGAGAGATTGCTCAGTGGTTAATGTGCCTACAAAGCCTAAGGGCCTGGGTTCGATTCCCCAGGACCCACATAAGCCAGATGCACAAGGGGGCACATGCGTCTGGAGTTCCTTTGCAGTGGATGGAGTCCCTGGCACACCCATTCTCTCTCTCCCTCTCTCATAAATAAATAATACATAAATAAGTAAGTAAATAAACAGGCATGCCTCTCATGCAGACCTCTGCGAGGAGGCTGATGTGAGTGGAAAATCCCTTCATCTGGTTTCTCCTGTGGCTCAGGCAGAGCCCGGCGGCCGCGCGGCCCAGCACGGCAGCTCTGGCTCGTTGCCAGCTTGCTGGAAGCTCTGTGTCTCTCCTGCGTCTCTGCGGAGGTGGATAATTCCTTACACACCTCCGCTTTTCCCAGTGCATTGATGTGAATGAAATCCTGTGTTGTCCAGCAGAATGGCCAAGCCATGCTACACAGAGTGGGGTGACCCCCCCCAGCTTGATTTCCATTGTCCAGTCTACAGGGGAAAATGTCGCTAGTGACTGGCCTCTTCTGAGTGAACATCAAGTTGTCACCTGATAGAGGGAGAGAGGACCAGGGTCACCTGGAGGGCTTTGTCACACTTCATGTACGCCAGTCATCCCAGCCCTAATGTCCAGGTCTTGCCAAAGATATAAGCAAGAGGGACTAGGTATTCGCAATGCTGGCCACACGTGGTGGGTTCAGCATGCATTTCTTGAATAAATGAATTAATATGAATATTATTATAATGCTATAATTTAGAGCTGGAAGGATCCTATAAATCAATCAATTGCATCCTTGTTTAATGTGGAAAGTAGGTTCAGAGTGGTGAAGTGATTGGTTTTTTACAATATCACATATCTAATTAATAGTTCCACTGGCTAAGAAAATTAGAGGATTGAGAGTGGTTGGTACAAATTAGCCAGGCATGGTGGTGCACGTCTTTAATCCCAACACTGGGGAAGCTGAGATAGGAGCTGTGAGTTCGAGGTCAGCCTGAGACTATAGATTCCAGGTCAGCCTGGGCTAGAGTGAGACCTCCCTCAAACACACACACACACACACACACACACACACACACACACACACACAAAGGGGGGCTGGAAAGATGGCGTAGTGGTTACGGCCCTTGCCTGCAAAGCCAAAGGACCCAGGTTCGACTCTCCAGGAGCCACATAAGCCAGATTCACACACATTTGGAGTTCGTTTGCAGTGGCTGGAGGGCCCTGGCATGCCCATTCTCTCTCTGTCTCTTTCTACCTGCCTCGTTCTGTATCACTGCAATATCTCTATCACTCCTTCCATGGCTCAGGGTCCATTGTGGAAGAGGTGGCAGAAAGAATGTAAGAGCCAAAGGAAGGGTAGGACTCCTTACAACATGCTCCCTCCAGACACAAAATGGCCTGGATATCCATGACTTCACAGTGCCTGACACTACCTACACAAGACCATCATAAAAGGCAGAAAAGATCATGACATCAACATAAAAGAGAGACTGATTAAGATGGGGAAGGGATATGATGGAGAGTGGAGTTTCAAAGGGGGAAAGTGGGGGCAGGGAGGGCATACCATGGAATATTGTTTACAATCATGGAAGTTGTTAATAAAAATATTTGAAAAGAAAAAAAACTACGGCTTAAACTTGCAGGTTACATTCATTGTAATACTTCACATTCTAAAGATCTTTAAGTAAATCTTTTTGGCCCTCAGTTGCTAGAGACTAGGTTGCTGCTTTCAACAAACAAACAAACAAACAAAAATTATGTCTTTCCTAGCATCTGGATCTTTGTGCACTATGTGGACAAAGATCCAGATGCTGTACCTTTGTATTTGAGCAAATAGAAAAGAACAATGGTGATGGGGAGATGGATCAGTGGCTAAGGCGCTTGCCTGTAAAGCCTAAGGACTCAGGTTCAATTCCCCAGAGCCCACATAAGCCAGATGCACAAGGTGGCGCATGCGTCTGGAGTTCATTCGCAATGGCTAGAGGCCCCAGTGCACCCATTATCTCTCTCTGTCTCTCTCTCTCTCTTTTTCTTGTTTTTTTGAGATAGGGTCTCACTCTAGCCCAGGCTGACCTGGAATTCCCTATGCAGTCTCAGGGTGGCCTCGAACTCACAGCAATCCTCCTACCTCTGCCTCCTGAGTGCTGAGATTACAGCCATGTGCCACCAAGCCCAGCTCTCTCCCCCCACCTTTCTATCTCTCAAATAAATAAATATTAAAAATAAATAAGCAAAAGGCACATATGAAAATGTGAACCTTAAAAAGAAAGGAACCATGATACACAGAGGGTGTAACTTTATCAGGCAAATTTCATTTAGCCACACTTTTTTTTTCAAATTTTTATTAACAAATTCCATGATTATAAAAAATATCCCATGGTAATACCCTCCCTCCCCCCACTTTCCCCTTTGAAACTCCATTCTCCATCATATCCCCTCCCCCTCTCAATCAGTCTCTCTTTTATTTCGATGTCATGATCTTTTCCTCCTCTTATGATGGCCTTGTGTAGGTAGTGTCAGGCACTGTGAGGTCATGGATATTCAGGCCATTTTGTGTCTGGAGGGAGCACATTGTAAGCAGTCCTACCCTTCCTTTGGCTCTTAGATTTTTTTCCACCGCCTCTTTCGCCTAGGAAGGTGTGGTAGAGATATTGCAGTACTGAGCACTTCGGTCACTTCTTTCTAGCACCATGATGCTAGATGATCGTCATCTCTCTGCCATGGGCCTCAAAGGAAGACTTTCCTGCCTCACACATCCCAGGTCCTTTCCTTTGCTCCTTTCTTGTTTTTCTTTTTTCTCAATTTTTATCAACATTTTCCATGATTATAAAAAAAATCCCATAGTAATACCCTCCCCCACCCACTTTCCCTTTTGAAATTCCATTCTCCATCATATCCCCTCCCCATCTCAATCAGTCTCTCTTTTACTTTGATGTCATGACCTTTTCTTCCTCTTATGATGGTCTTGTGTAGGTAGTGTCAGGCACTGTGAGGTCATGGATATCCAGGTCATTTTATGTCTGGAGGGAGCATGTTGAAAAGAGTCCTACCCTTCCTTTGGCTCTTACATTCTTTCCTCCACCTCTTCTGCAATGGACCCTGAGCCTTGGAAGATGTGATTGAGATGTTACTCAGAACTCCGGTCACTTCTTTCCAGCACTATGATACTTTCTGAGTCGTCCCAAGGTCACTGCCATCTGAAAAGAGAAGATTCTCTACCAAAAGTGAGAGTAGTATTAATACAAGGGTATGAACATTAAGAGAAGTGCTTACTGGGCAGTTTGATAAGCGTAGTATATACATTTATCTAGACAGCAACAAACGTACACCCCTAGGGCTCATGACTACCCCCGTTTTAAGTTTTCAGTATCAGGGATGTATTCCCTCCCATGGAGCAGGCCTCCCGTCCAATTGGAGGGCAGTTGGTTTCCACCATGACAGATGTGCCACTATTGCACCCGTTGGCTCATTTGGCCTGGCTGGCCAAATACAAGGCTTGCAGTGTCTACTGTTGAATATCTTCACTGGTGATTTCTCTTTCTCCCATTGAACTGCATGCAGAATGGCTTTTTCCAGCTTTCTATCAGATAGTCTACATGGAGGAGGTTGTCAGCTCAGTTCCAGAAGGATTTCTCAATGGTCACCACACTTTTAATAACCAATTTACCTGATGAAATTTGGTCCCATGAGGTGCTTAAACCAACTGTCTTGGGACTCTATTTAGCCATCCAAATAGTTTAGACCAAAATCAAGAGTTACCAAATGGGCTGGAGATATGGCTCAGTGGTTAAGGCCACTTGCTTGCAAAGCCTAACAGCTCATGTTTAATTCCCATGTAAAGCCAAATATACAAATTGGCACACGCATCTGGAGCTCGTTTACAGTGGCTAGAGATCCTGGCATGCCCATTCTCTCTCCCCTTTTCTCTCTCTCTCTCCTTGCAAATAAATAAAAATATTTTTAAAAATAAAGAGGGCTTGGCAATTAAGGCACTTTCCTGTGAAGCCTAAGAACCCAGGTCAGCTCTCTAGGACCCACGTAAGCCTGATGCACAGGGTGACATGCACACAGGTCCTACATGCCTATGTATCATCTGTTGCAGTGGCTAGAGGCCCTGGTGTGCCAATTCTCTCTCTGTTTCTCTCTCACACTCTTGCTTTCTTTCTCTCTCTCATAAATTAAAAACAAACAAACAAATAAATAAAAACCTACCAGCTAAAATGCTTTGAAAATGTTTATATGAAGTCCTGATTTTAAACAATATGCATGTTCTTAGCCACTGTGTATCCAAAAATACCTCCTGTGTCTATCAGCAACTGAGCTCATAACCTGCATTATCTGTCTCTTCCGTCACTTATACTGGTCTACATCTTTTAAAAAAAAAATTGTTTATTTTTATTTAAGAGCGTCAGACAGAGAGAGAGAGAGAGAGAGAGAGAGAGAATGGCGCCCCAGGGCTTCCAGCCACTGCAAACAAACTCCAGACGCATGTGGCCCCTTGTGCACCTGGCTAACGTGGGTCCTGGGGAATCGAGCCTTGAACCGGGGTCCTTAGGCTTCACAGGCAAGCGCTTAACCGCTAAGCCATTTCTCTAGCCCTATTCTACATCTTTGAAGCCAGATGTTGAAGGCATTAATTGAAAGGTTTCTCATCATCCAAAGAGGGGCATTCGCCACAGCAGTCACTTGGTGGGTTAGGCCGAGCTAATCGAATTCAATACAGCCTATGCTGCAGATGGAAGATAAGAGCCTTTGCAAGCCTGTGGGCCTACCTAATTGCATAATGTCACTGGGAGCAGAGAGGTGTTATCAGCACAGCAGGGAGCCACCTCTGAAATTAAAAAGATGTGCTACTGCCTTGTTTGTGATAACTGAGCTGTGAGGTCCACCAACCAAGGTGAAGACCGTCACAGGTCGAAGCTTGCAACATGTACCGCCTTCTGTAAATTTATTCCAAAATAAACCCATAATCCTCCTGTTTCCATCTAACTCTGGCATCAGCTACTTGACACCATCACGTTTGAAGGAAGTTTTTCCTTATTCTTTTTGGTATTTCCAGTTAGGGTCTCACTCTAGCTCAGGCTGGCCTGAAATTCACTGTGGAGTCTCAGGGTGGCCTCGAACTCACGGCGATCCTCGTACCTCTGCCTCCCCAGTGCTGGGATGAAAGGCGCACGCCACCACCCCCAGCTTGAAGGAAGTTGTCTGACAAAAAAATAATCAGTTATGTACATTTTGGGGGAAACAAAGCTGCTTTACTAGCGTGTCTCCTGCAGAGCGTTGAGTGCAGCCCATCGGTGAATGTACCTCAGTACTCAGCCACATCCTGCCCGGTTGGCCTCAGACACAGAAAAGCATGAACAACGGGCAGCAAACCTGTTGACTCCAAGACAGGCTCGCATCTCACTGTCCAAGGAACTTCAGCCGTAATAAACTGCCCCAGGACACATTTCATGGTGAGAGATTATAATTCTAAGGGACGAAATCCAACATTTCTCTCTCGGTTGCCCATGGCAGTGCTAAGAGTAGGTAGGCTCTCCCTCTGTCCCACTTAATCTATAAATAAAATCAGGCTGTGACTGTCCCGGCTAATGAAGCCAGGCAAGGTGGCACTAGTTATAAGGAAGAAACGTTGGGCTGCAGAGATGGCTTAGTGGTTAAAGCACTTGCCCGCAAAGCCTAAGGACCCATGTTCGACTCTCTAGGTCCCACGTAAGCCAGACGCACGAGGTGATGCAAGCACACAGGTTTCACATGTACATAAGGTGGCACACACATCTGGAGTCCAACTGCACTGGCTGGAGGCCCTGGCATGCCAGTTCTCTCTCTCTCTCTTTCTCTCTCTCTCTCTCACACACACACACACACAGACACACACACACACACACACATTAAAAAAAACCAGTCTGTTGGGCTTGCCTGAAAAATAAAAAGAAGAAGAAGAAGGAGGAGGAGGAGGAGGAGGAGAAGGAGAAGAGGAGGAGGAAGAAGTTGTTGTTAAATAAGCAATTATATTTCAATGAAATAGCTTAATAAAATAACGATGGATGCAAAGATGAATATGCAGACCAGGATTTGTTTTATGAGAAAAATTGTGATGGTCAAGGAGAGGGCATTGGGTGTTGGTGCCACCATTAGAAATGGTGCCATATGGGTTAGGGAGATGGCTTAGTGGTTAAGGCGCTTGCCTGTGAAGCCTGAGGACCCAGGTTCGATTCCCCAGTACCCATGTAAGACAGATGCACATGATGGCACATGTGTCTGGAGTTCATTTGGTGTGGCTGGAGGCCCTGGTGCACCCATTCTTTCCCTCCTTCCCTCCCTCTAATAAATAAATAAAAATAAAAACATGGAGATAAATGGGTTGAGGAGACAGCTCAGTGGGTGAAATGCTTGCCGTGCAAATGTGAGGACCTGGATTTCAATGTTGAGCCCAAAGGAAGTGCTGGCTTGGGGAGTGTGCGCTGTAATCCCAGCGCTCAGGAGATCAGAGGCCCGTGAACTCCTGGAGCGCGCTGGCTTGCTAGACCAGCTGAGCCAGTGAGCTGTGGCTTTGGTGAGAGACCTTGTTTCAAGGTGGACAGGGACAGAGGCCGACACCTGTTCACCTATGGCCTCTACATACGTGTGCACACACAGGCACCAACACAAGTACAAACACACATATACAAAAAAAAAACAAAAAGGGCTAGAGAGATGGCTTAGCAGTTAAGTGCTTGCCCGTGAAGCCTAGGGACCCCGGTTCAAGGCTCGGTTCCCCAGGTCCCACGTTAGCCAGATGCACAAGGGGGCGCACGCGTCTGGAGTTCGTTTGCAGAGGCTGGAGGCCCTGGCGCGCCCATTCTCTCTCTCTCCCTCTATCTGTCTTTCTCTCTGTGTCTGTCACTCTCAAATAAAAAAATAAATAAAAAATGGACAAAAAATATTAAAAAAAAAAAAAGAGACACAGGCAGGGAGGGAGAGAATGGGGGCACCAGGGCCTCTAGCCTCTGCAAATGAGCATCTGGCTTACCTGGGCAATGGGAATTTACAGTCATCTAGGAGACACACCTCTGGGTGTTGATCTTTCCAGACAGGCTTTGCTGAGCAGGGATCTACCCTGAATGATGCAGGTGGCACCATTTCATGGTCTGGGGGTGCAATGTGACCCTCGGCCACACATTCCTACCAGCGTGCTTTCCCATCATGATGAACTGCATTCTTGTGAACTCTTAGACAAATAGACCCTTTTTTGTTTGTTTGTTTGTTTGTTTTGTCAGGTATCTGGTCATAGTAACAAGAAAATTAATTTATTAAATGGATAAGTTTATTTTTTGTTGAGGCAAGACCAACAGTCTGGCTTTTTATTAAATATGAGAGAGAGAGAGAGAGGATTGGTGAGCCAGTGCCTCCAGCCACTGCGATAGAACTCTAGATGAATGTGCCCACCGTGTGCATGTGCAACCTTGCATGCTTGCGCCTGGCTTCTGTGGGACCTGGAGAATCAAACATGAGTCCTTAGGCTTCACAGGCAATTGCCTTAACTGCAAAGCCATCTCTCCAACCCTGGATAAGTTTATTTTTAATGGGGAAAATGATTCTATACTCTACATAAGAATAAAAAGGTACTAGAGAGATGGCTCAGCAGTTAAGGCGCTCGCCTGCAAAGCCTAAACACCCAGGTTTGATTCCTCAGGATTCATAAAAGCTAGATGTGCAAGGTGGCATGTGTGTCTGGGGTTTGTTTGCAGTGGCTGGAGGCCCTGGGGTGCCCATTCTCTCTGACTCTCTCACTCTAAAACAAACATTTTTAAAAAATCTTTAAAAAGAAAAAGGGCTGGAGGGATGACTTAGCAGTTAAAATGTTTGCCTGCCAAGCCAAAGGACCCAGGTTCGATTCTCTAGGACCTACGTTAGCCAGTGCACAAGGAGTGTATGCATCCGTAGTTCATTTGCATTGGCTGGAGGCCCTGGAGCGCCTATTCTCTCCCCCCTCCCCCAAAAACTCCTGCACTCTGAATGCTTGGTCTGCTGCTGACAGTAATCTGGGAAATGGAGCCATCCTGGAGGAGGTGTGTTGTTGGAGGTAGGCTTATGGTTGCTATAGCCAACTCCATCTTGCCAGATGTGGTGGTTTGAATGGAGGTCTCCCAATAGATTCAGGAGTCTTATTCAGGTGTGTGACTTGGCACCACTGTACATGGGGGCCCTAGGGTCCAGCCCCTAAGGTTACTGGGGGTGGGTCTGGAGTGTCCAGCAAAAGCAGTGCAGAGCATTTGAGCTCTGCCTGGGGTTCCTGGAGTGTGCCTGCTTATAGCGGTGGTGGTTTTTTCTCTCTCTCCGTGGACCTGTAAAAGGGGGGCAGCCTCACCCACCATTATGGAACTTCCCCTTGACCGGTAAGCTTCAGCAAACCCCATAAGCTGTGCCTGACCTGGAGGTCCCCCCCAGCCGCGAGGACGGTGACTACCACACCAGAGCTCTGCTCCCTCTCCTGCTGCTTCCCACCTGCCGTGGGCAGAGGCGATGCCCATCTTCCGCTCTGCCATCGTGACGCTTCCCCTAGAGAGCACAAGCCAAGCTAAAAGCCTTTCCTCCCACCAGCTGCTTCTGGGCGGGTGTTTTCTTCCAGCAATGCGAAGGTAACTGCTCCAAAACCCAACGTCGTCGCAAAGGACACTGCCTGAAGATAGGCCGTGTTGATTAATAGAACAATTGTCTTCAGAGAATTTAGTGAGAGCCAAAAGTCAGAGTAAGATTTTGGTAAGTTATTTCATGCTTCTAAACATGCCACATACGCTGTGTCCCTTAATTGTATTACTCCACAAAATGGGGTCGGTGACAGAGATCAGGGTCATTTCAACAGATGGAAAAACTGATGGTCAGGTATTGTAAGTGACCTGTTTTATAGTGTTGTTTTTTAAAAGTATTTATTTGAGAGGGAGGGGAAGAGAAAGAGGCAGATAGAAAGAGAATGGGCATGCCAGGGCCTTCAGCCACTGCAAACTCTAGATGCATGTGTCACCTTGTGCATCTGGCTTTACATGGGTACTGAGGGTTGAACCTGGGTCGTTTGGCTTTGCTGGCAAGAGCCTTGACCACCAAGCCATCTCTCCAGCTCCTATTAAAGTTTGTAACATGAGGAGTGACACTTAGAAGAAAGGCAATGTTATCTAAAGCCAGAAAGTACGAGCCAGTTGGCTGAGGGCAATATGTAGCCTGTGAAAATCATGTTCTTGTGCTGTGGTGGCCAACTTAGGCATGAGTCATGAGCCTCGACCTTCCCTGGGTGAAACATTTCTCCAGATTAAATCTGACTACTGATAACTTCCTAGAATGCAGCCCATAGATCCATACTTGTAATGCTCCTGTGCTGAGTTTAGAATGTGGCCCCTTGGGCTGGAGAAATGGCTTAGCGCTTAAGCGGTTGCCTGTGAAGCCTAAGGACCCCGGTTTGAGGCTCAATTCCCCAGAACCCACGTTAGCCAGATGCACAAGGGGGAGCACGCATCTGGAGTTTGTTTGTAGTGGCTGGAGGCCCTGGCACGCCCATTCTCTCTGTCTGCCTCTTTCTCTGTCTGTCACTTTCAAATAAATAAATAAAAATAAACAAAAAATTGAATGCGGCTCCTAGATCCACACTGTTGTAACGCTCCTGTGCTGGGTCTGATGCATGGTGATGTTTGGACATGGTTATTACAGACTTCTTCCTTCATTCTCACACCACACATGCTGGGAAAGACTGCATACACAAGTCGTGCTGAAAACAGAACGAGCACCCTAAATCGAGGGCAGGAATTCCACTCATAGAAAAATAGACACTGTTGCCAGGCATGATGGTGCATGCTCTTAATCCCAGCACTTGGGAGGCAGCGGTAGGAGGATCGCCGTGAGTTCGAGGCCACCCTGAGGCTACATAGTGACCCCTACCTCAAAAAAAAAAAAAAAAAAAGAAAGAAAAAGAAAAAAACAGACACTGCTATGGATTGATAGATTAGCTATCATATTGCACACCTGAGTGTCTTCGAAACTTGACCAGCACCAGCAGACCCTCCAAGTCTGTCCACGCTTCTGTGGCTAAGGAGCGTGAGCAATCCTCCCGTTTTGTCCAAGGTTTGCCCAGCTTGAATCCACAAAGTCCCACATTCCACAAGATTCCTCTGAACGAGGTGGAATGGTTTGTAGGGTGACCAAATCACCCCAATTTTCCCGAGACTGTCCTATGTTTTGAAAATGAAAGCGATGAGGCTAGAGTGATGGCTTAGTGGTTAAGGTGCTTGCCTGCAAAGCCTAAGGATGCAGGTTCAATTCCTTAATACCCAGGTAAAGCCAGATATACAAGGTGGTACGTGTGTCTGGAGTTCACTTGCAGTGGCTATAGGCCCCAGCATGTCCATTTTTTCTTTCTCTCTCTCTCTCTCAAATAAATAAACAAATAGATTAAAAAAACAAACCTGAAGGGGTTGTCCTGGAAACCCTGTCTGAGCTCAAGGCAAATGGGACTTACTGGTCACGGCCTCCCTGTGAGTCTCTTTCTGTTTAGACGGCTGGCCTGGGACAAATTCTCTCTTCCTAGACTGTATCCTCCCATTGGGACTGGAGAGATGGCTCAGCAGTTAAGGTACTTGCCTGCAAAGCCTAACAAGCCGGGTTCAATTCCCCAGTACCCACATGTAAAGCCAGATGCCCAAAGTGGCGCATGCATCTGAAGTTCATTTGCAGTGGTTAGAGGCCCTGGCACACCCATTCTCACTCTCTCTTTCTCTCCTTGCAAATAAATAAAATGATACAATGATGTCCTGTGTTTTCAGGACATAAGAATTTTGCTCCTAATGAGGCCTCATGAATATTAAGCTTGCAGGCCACCATACAGACTTATTTAGAAGAAAGGAAATCACAAAGATTTTCAAAAATGGTATGCAGCGAAATTTCCTTACGTAAGCTTGAAAATTAGATGAAAGAAATTGCTCCAGACATTCATAGGAAGGGATGCAAAAGTATGATCCTAGAAACCTAAAAGACTCCCAAGCCTGCCGAGAAAGACTTCAGACTTCGGAATTTCCCGACGACCCCTTCCCTCCTGTCTCCTGTCTCTAACGTGGGCTTGGATAGAGCTCTTTCTCTTTTTTTAATTTATTTAATTTATTTTTTTTAATTTCTAAATTTTTATTAACATTTTCCATGATTACAAAAAAATATCCCATGGTAATTCCCTTCCTCCCCCCTGACACTTTCCCCTTTGAAATTCCATTCTCCATCATATAACCTCCCCATCTCAATCATTGTACTTACATATATACAATATCAACCTATTAAGTACCCTCCTCCCTTCCTTTCTCTCCCCTTTATGTCTCCTTTTTAACTTAGTGGCCTCTGCTGGTAGAGCTCTTTCCACCCAAGCCTCGCTCTGGTGACTCCAGTAAGTCAATCCACCTGGCAGATTTCCAGTAGCTGGCTCAAATCCACTCTTCATGCCAGAATTGGTTGATGTTGGGTCAGCCACTGGTCTATTAGCATGTCTGAATATTCTTAAACAGGGGCTGCTTTAACGTTCCCAAACTGTGCCTTGTGGATAATTCACATGTTTGACAGCAACCTATGTTACTCAATTTATTTAAAGGCTGCAATCAATCACAGCATGCTGCTCCAAAACACAGCACCCACCCTTTAATGGGAATATGCTTTTTAAATTCTCCTTTTCATTATTTCTCTATCACACTGAACTACAAATAAAGGGTAATTAAGAATCATTCTGTCTCCATTTTACATGTCACCACAATCAACAGATTGATTGCTTTTTGTTTTTGGTTTTTCTTTTTTTTAAAAAATATATTTTATTTATTTATTTATTTATTTGATACAGAGGAAGAGGCAGAGAGAGAGAGACAGGGAGAGAATGAGTATGCCAGGGCCTCCAGCCACTGCAAACGAACTCCAGATGCATGCGCCCCCCTGTGCATCTGGCTAACGTGGGACCTGGGGAACTGAACCAGGATCCTTTGGCTTTGCAGGCAAATGCCTTAACCGCTAAGCCATCTATCCAGCCCTTAATTGCCTTTTGATTATAATGAATGGTCGGTTAAATTGAGGGCTTGCGACAAAGAATGTTGCCCCCCGATAGTTATGTAATCCAGCTGCGCCAGTTTAGGTTCAACACGGTCACTCCATAAAAACCTGTTGAGAATCAGAGCAGTCATTTGAATCATGTTGTAAAGACAACCCCGCTTCCTCAGGAGAATCTGGCGTTTAAGTCAATTACCCCAAGCAGGGCTTTGGCTTAGCCTCGGGGGGAGCCAACAAGGAACCCCAGGATCATGCTCATTTAAGTATGTAAATACAATAGAGAACCTGGGGAAATCCTGTGCATTTTTATTTTAAGATTTAGAGAAATAAGACTCAGGGAAAGACTAAATGTGGACCTACGGACCCCAAAATGGGGCAGTAAGATAAGCATGGTCTCAACGGTGGGGGAGGAGATAGCAGACTAGCTCTTTTGGTTGGAGATTATCTAGATTTTGGTTCACATCCAGGAAACCCACTTCAAAGGATTGAAAACCCACCCTATTCAAGATCCCCTTAGAAGGAAACAACCATGTTTTTGTATCAGTCTCATTTTGCGATTAATAAAGATTAGTTCAAAACAGACCGTTGACAGGATTCTCTCCAACGTGATGCAGGCTGCGTTCCCATCTCCTTTCCTCTGGCTATATCTGCATGGCGATCTCTCAACACCTTGCTTTTTATTTTATTGATTGATTGATTGATTGATTGAGGTAGAGTTTCACTCTAGTCCAGACTGACCTAGATTCACTATGTAGTCTCAGGTGGCCTCAAACTCACAGCGATCCTCCTACCTCTGCCTCCCGAGTGCTGGGATTAAAGGTGGGCGCCACCACGCCCGGGCTACCTTGCTCTTTTTTCATGAAGAAATTTTATCTTCCCACGGGGCCTGTGTCTTCCCTCCTCCATCCAGGGACATGATAACGTTGCAATGAAGCAGCTGTCATGTCTCCTCAGCTCTTAAGTCTTTGATGTTTCCTATTGAAATAGTTCTGATATCACGACACAAGTCTATTGTATCATTTCTCCCTTTTCTCTCTAAAAGCTGGTATTAAACACAAGGCTTCATGATTCATATTGTCTTAGAGTGGAGAAATTATGGTACTTTCATTGCTCGTGTGTCCGGGGGATCATAGTACCCTTGGAGGTATGCCTGGCTTCTTTCAGAAAGCCAAGCCTCTCCCCTGTCCAAAGCTCCTGAGGGGACCAATTCTTCCAGAAGCATGTTGGGATACATCACGGCTGACTCTGTGTCAGCATTAGACAGGGTCAACTCAAGACAAAACTTCCTCATCTCTCAGGCTGTCTCTTCCATACCATTTTGTCTTTCCTTTCTGCTATTTTAACCCACTGTTTTTCTTCTTTCTGAAGCTGCCCATTGTGCTTTTGGAAAGCACTGTTTTTTGAAAAAAAAAAAAATTTTATTTATTTATTTATTTGAGAGAGAGTGAGAGGCAAAGAGAGAAAAAGAGAATGGGTATACCAGGGCCTCTAGCCACTGCAAATGAATTCCAGATGCATGCGCCACTTTGTGCATCTGGCTTATGTAGGTACTAGGGAATTGAGCCTGGGTCCTTAGGTTTCACAGGTAAGCCCTTTAACCACTGAGCCATCTCTCCAAATCCCCTCCCCTTTTTTCTTTTTCTTTTTGAGGCAGGGTCTCACTCTAGCCCAGCCTGACCAAGAATTCACTATGTATTCTCAGGCTAGCCTTGAACTCACAGCAGTCCTCCTACCTCTGCCTTCCAAGTGCTGGGATTAAAGGCGGGTGCCACTACGCCCAGCAAAACGCTGTTTTGTTTGTTTGTTTTTATTGTTCGAGGTAAGGTCTCACGGTAGCCCAGGCTGACCTGGAATTCACTATGTCGTCTGAGGCTGGCCTCGAGCTCACAGTGATCCTGTTACCTCTGCCTCCTGAGTGCTGGGATCAAAAGCAAGCATCACCATGCCTGGTTACTATTTTAATTTTTTGTTTATTTTTATTTAGTTATTTTATTTACACAGAGAGAAAGAGGCAGAGAGAGAGAGAATGGGCACACCGGGGCCTCCAGCCACTGCAAACGAACTCCAGACGCGTGCGCCCCCTTGTGCATCTGGCTAACGTGGGACCTGGGGAACCGAGCCTCGAACCGGGGTCCTTAGGCTTCACAGGCAAGCGCTTAACCGCTAAGCCATCTCTCCAGCCCCACGTCCAACATTTTAGTGTCTATTTCCTTATCTAGTCAACCCCAAACACCAACACATTTTTGCCTACTCTGATTGCCATGTTATGTCTCCTAATCGTTTTACATCAGCCCACCTCCAAACTGCTCAGACATCCTGCTAACTTCGGCATGATCCAAGTACTTCTCCAACTCTCAAAGTCTGTTCTTGCTCTTCTCATGGTTTTTATTTTTCCTTTCCTATCCTATGGTTCCTTTTTTTTTTGGAGGTAGGGTCTCACTCTAGCCCAGACTGACCTGGAATTCACTCTGTAGTCTCAGGGTGGCCTTGAACTCACGGTGATCCTCTTACCTCTGCCTCCCGAGTGCCGGGATTGAAGGCGTGTGTCACCACGCTCGGCTTCTGTTTCCTTTTCTGTCTAATCTAGATCCTAGAGCCCACGACTTCCTTCGACCACTCTCTCCCAACTTTCTCTTTCCGCTTCCTTCCATGCTCCTTCCCTCACATTTGCCAACAAAACGTCAAGCCTGGAGAACGCAATCATCTGCCTTCCTGCCCCTCCACCCCACCCACAGTGTCAGGCCTGAGGGAAACGATGACACTGGTGATCTTGTCACCTCGCTTGACAGAATCTAGAAACACCTAGGAGACAAATCCATTGGCATCTCTGAAAGAGAGGTGCGTGGGTGAGTGTTCCGGCCTCTGTACTCGACACTGGGACCCAAGTTTACCCCATGGAGTCCGTGGGCAGTGGAAAGAACCCAGGCCTCAGGTCTCAGCACAGCCACTCTGTATAATTCCTTGTGCAACCACTCAATTTCTCTGATTTTCAGTTTTCTCACTCGTTGACTGAAAACTTCCCTCTTGGTAATGAATCAGTATTTAAAGGACAGTTCTGCTGTGCGGGGGTTTACTTTAAAATTTTCATTTCTTGCCGGGCGTGGTGGCGCACGCCTTGAATCCCAGCACTCGGGAGGCAGAGGTAGGTGGATCACCATGAGTTTGAGGCCACCCTGAGACTGCATAGTGAATTCCAGGTCAGCCTGGGCTAGAGCAAAACTGCCTCAAAAAAATAAAAATATATTTCATTTCTTTAAATTTTTTTGTTTTTACTTATTTATTTGAGAGGAACAGACAGAGAAAGAGGCAGAGAGAGAGAGAGAGAGAGAGAGAGAGAGAGAGAGAGAGAGAATTGGCGTACCAGGGCCTCCGGCCACTGCAAACGAACTCCAGATGCTTGCGCCCCCTTGTGCATCTGGCTAACGTGGGTCTTGGCAAATCGAGCCTCGAACTGGGGTCCTTAGGCTTCACAGGCAAGCGCTTATCCACTAAGCCATCTCTCCAGCCCAAATTTCTTTTTTAAAAAAAATTTTTTTTTGCTTTTTATTTTTTATTTATTTGAAAGCAACGGACACACAGAGAGAAAGAGGCAGATAGAGAGAGAGAGAAAGAGAATGGGCACACCAGGGCCTCCAGCCACTGCAAATGAACTCCAGATGCTTGTGCCCCCTTGTGCATCTGGCTAACGTGAGTCCTGGGGAATCGAGCCTTGAACCGGGGTCCTTAGGCTTCACAGGCAAGCGCTTAACCACTAAGCCATCTCTCCAGACCAAATTTCATTTCTTGAAGCGCTTCACTTTGGCAATATCTCATTGTAACTCCTCTTATTATTGAATAAAATATACCTCCTTCATTCATTCCCCGCCTCCCTTAGAACTGTTTCCTTCCTGCCCATTAGACCCTCTTCCCACAGCTCATCTACCTAGCCACCTTGGCCTTCTCTCTCATTGCTTCCCAGAGCTGATCCTTGGAGCTTATTCCAAAGCAGACACCCCTAATGATTTCTGCAGAAGCTGTGGCGTCAGGCCCGGCCTCAGATCGGCAAGTGACTGCACGTCCATGTGAGCGAAGGACAGGGCCTGCACTCCCAGGTGGGAAATGATAAACGTAATTGCCAAAGTGGACGCCACTAATGGTTTTAGCAGAAATTGGACTGCCAAATCCTTCATCCCGTGGACACTCGAACTCCCAATAGCAAACAGGATAATAAATTCTGGTGCAGCCAAAGTTCTTAGACAGATCTTTGGTATTAAAACACAATTTTATGTGAGCACTGTGGACAAAAGCAAAAGCTAGATAAGAAATCCTTCTCTACCAGATGTTCCTTCAAATAAAAGGCTGGCTTCAGGCTCTAGGCCAACGGAGATTAATTATTAATGAATTAACTTAATCTACTAGTGTTTACTGAGTTCTTCCTCTGGTGCAGGCATTGTGAGTTATGGTCTAGGGACAAGTAGTTTGGAGCAAGAAACATGTTAGCACAGAAAATTAAAAGAAAGAAAAAAGCCAGGCGTGGTGGCACACGCCTTTAATCCCAGCACTCTCGGGAGGCAGAGGTAGGAGGATCACCATGAGTTCGAGGCCATCCTGAGACTACATAGTGGATTCCAGGTCAGCCTAGGCTAGAGCAAAACTCTGCCTCAAAAAAAAAACAAAAAGAAGGGCTGGAGAGATGGCTTAGCAGTTAAGCACTTGCCTGTGAAGCCTAAGGACCCCGGTTCAAGGCTCGATTCCCCAGGACTCACGTTAGCCAGATGCACAAGGGGTGCACGCGTCTGGAGTTTGTTTGCAGTGGTTGGAAGCCCTGGTGCACCCCATTTTCTCTTCTTTCTCTCTCAAAAATAAATAAGTAAAAATTTTTAAAAAACATGTTAGCAGTCTATGGTGCAACACTGTGTCTACGCTCATCCAAGTCTAGGCCCTATGATTAACCAGGTGTGTGGCCTCTATTGATCACCTGCTCTGCGCCTCAGTTTAGTTGTCCGTAAGCTGGAGGTAATGATAGCGCTTTTCTGTTCAACACTGTAAGAAACAAATGAATTACCACATGCCAGGGGTTGCTTAGTAAAGTGCTTGCCACAGTATACACTGTAAAATATTCGCCATGGGGCTGGAGGGATGTCTCTGTGGTTAAGGCATTTGCCTGCAAAGCCTAGAAGCCTGGGTTCGATTCCTTAGTACGCAGGTAAAGCCAGATGATCAGTGGTGCACACGTCTGGAGCTTGTCTACAGTGGCTAGAGGCTCTGGCACACCCATATTCTCTCTCTCTCTCTCTCTCTTTTCTCTATCTCTCTCTGCATGCAAATGGATAAATAAACATATATTAAAAACAAAAAACAAAACAGTGCTAGCCACTATTTTTTATTTTTATTTATTTATTTGAGGGAGAGAGAAAGAGACAGAGAGAGAGAGAGAGAGAGAGAGAGTGGGTGTGCCAGGCCTCCAGCCACTGCAAACAAACTCCAGATGCATGTGCCGCCTTGTGCATCTGGCTTATGTGGGTCCTGGAGAACCAAACCTGGGTCTTTAGGCTTCACAGGCCCGCGCCTTAACCACTAGACAATCTCTCCAGCCCTGGTCTGTCTTTTTGATGGAAGTGGTATCTACTTCATGCAAGATCTAAACCTCTATATTTTTAAAAAATTATTTTGTTTATTTATTTGAGAGCAACAGACAGAGAGAGAGACAGAGAGAGCCACTGCAAACGAACTCCAGACGTGTGCGCCCCCTTGGGCATCTGGCTAACGGGGGTCCTGGGGAATCCAGCCTTGAACCAGGGTCCTTAGGATTCACAGGCAAGCGCTTAACCGCTAAGCCATCTCTCCAGCCCTAAACCCTATATTTTGAATGCCTTGCGAGTGGCCCTGGTGTATTCAGTATTTAAGCGATAACTTGGCTCTGAGATTACTTAGGATAAATACTTCTATTTATTTACTTATATTTTATTTATTTATTTATTTATTTTGGTTTTTCGAGATAGGGTCTCACTCTAGCCCAGGCTGACCTGGAATTCACTCTGTAGTCTCAGGGTGGCCTCGATCTCATGTCGATCCTCCTACCTCTGCCTCCCGAGTGCTGGGATTAAAGGCATGTGCTACCAACCCTGGCAAAACATTTTTTTATTTTTATTTGTTATTTATGAGAGAGAGAAGGAGAGAATGGGCACACCAGGGCCTCTATCCGCTGTAAACAAACTCCATGTGTCTGGAGTTTGTAGAGGCAGGAGGCCCTGACACACCTATTCTCTCTCTGTCTTTCAAATAGATCAAATATTTAGCAAAATATAGGACTTTAACAAAATACATGGCTTAGTGGTTAACGAGTTTGCCTGTGAAGCCTAAGGACCTAGCTAGGTTCAGTTCCCCCAGGACCCACATAAGCCAGATGCACACGGTGGCACGTGCGTCTGGAGCTCCTTTGCAGTGGCTGGAGGCATCTGGCTTCTTCTATGGGATGCTTTAGTAGGAAGAGTTGTCATGACCCCCATAGGACCTGCCAGGATGACATGTCAACCATTCTGACTCCCGAGTCTTCTCCACACTGCCCTGGGGAAGTACGTCTGTCTGGGAAGAAATGGGCCAGCCATCACTTCTATCCCTTGAGGGCAGCCCTGCCAAACTCAGCCGTGTAAGTCCCTGGGGATTCCCACCTGCCAGGTCCTGATACAGGTGCTGGTAGTTCCAGGCTTGGCCTCTAGAGGCGCTCTGCTCTCTCTACTCCCTGGAGTGGAGGTGGTTGGTGGGGATTGCAAAAATGGGCTCCTGAGACAAAATGAATTCTTTGTATTTCTTTCTTTCTTATTTCTAAGTGGAGAGACAGATAGAACGGACGTGCCAGGGTCTCCAACCACTGCCAACAAGTTGCAGATGCATGCGCCACCTTGCCCATCCAGCTTTGCGTGGGTACTGGGGAATTGAACCCAGGTCGTTAGGCTTTGCAGGCAAGTGCCTTAATTGCTGAGCTCTCTCTCCAGCCTGCAAAATTATTTTTTTTTTTTTTGGTTTTTCAAGGTAGCGTCCCACTCTCTATAGAGCCCAGGTTGACCTGGAATGTATTCTCAGGGTGGCCTCAAACTCACAGCAATCCTACCTTTGCCTCCTGGGTGCTGGGATTAAAGGCGTGTGACACCATGCCCAGCCAAAATGAATTCTTGGTCCTAAAGAACTCTAGACTAGTTTTTGTTTGCACAGCTCCACATCATAGAAACCAGACGTGTCTCTTATAATTGTAATTGCAATGGAACCTACAGTTATCTCAAAATACTAGAGTCCAACAATGAAAGCATGTATTTAGCATTCAACCCTCACTCGATATTGGCACCATTTGCCTATATTATTCATTCGTTTGAATTTACCTATTATGCCCTTAATAACCTCATTTGGGTAATTTTAAAAAAGCAAATGTTCAAGTGGGATATGGTAGCATATGCCTGGAAACCCCAGCACTTGAGAGGTGGAGCCAGGAAGATCAGGAGTTTGAAGTCTGCATAGATCGGTTGAAGCCAGCCAGGAATTATATGAGAACCTATCAAAAAATACTACTGGCTGCCGGGCGTGGTGGCGCACGCCTTTAATCCCAGCACTCGGGAGGCAGAGGTAGGAGGATCGCAGTGAGTTCAAGGCCACCCTGAGACTACAGAGTTAATTCCAGGTCAGCCTGGACCCGAGTGAGACCCTACCTCAAAAAAAAAAAAAAAAAATACTACTGGGGGCTGAGGACATGGCTCAGTGGTTAAGGCACTTGTTTGTAAAACCAGCCAGCTCAGGTTCGATTCCCCAGCACCCACATAAAGCCAGATGCAGAAAGTGGCACATGCATCTGGAGTTCTTTTACTGTGGCAAGAGGCCCTGGTGTGCCTGTACTCTCTATCTGTCTCTATCTCTGTCCTCATAAATAAGTAAAGAAATATTTTGTTAAAAAATACTGGGGCTGCTGGGTGTGGTGGCGCATGCCTTTAATCCCAGCACTCAGGAGGCAGAGGTAGGAGGATCGTCGTGAGTTCGAGGCCACCCTGAGACTCCATAGTGAATTCCAGGTCAGCCTGGGCTAGAGTGAGACCCTACCTCGAAAAAAAAAAAAAATACTGGGGCTGTAGTAAGCACTTCACTTAATGTTCACATCCATATATTAATGCTACTCTCACTTTGGTTAGAGAACCTTCTCTTTTCAGATGGCAGTGACCTTGGGATGACTCAGAATGCACCATGGTGCTGAGAAGTGACCAGACTGCTCAGCACTGAAATATCTCTATTACACCTTCCATGGCTCAGGGTCTATTGTAGAAGAGGTGGCAGAAAGAATGTAAGAGCCAAAGGAAGGGTAGGACTCCTTACAACGTGCTCCTCCAGTCACAAAATGGCCTGGATATCCATGACCTCACAGTGCCTGACACTACCTACATAAGACCACCATAATAGGAGGAAAAGATGATGACATCAAAATAAAAGAGAGATTGACTGAGAGGGGGAGGGTATATGATGGAGAGTGGAGTTTCAAAGGGGAAAGTAGGTGGAGGGAGGGAATTACCATGCGATACTGTTAATAATTATGTTAATTGTCAATAAAAATATATTAAAAAATACTGGGGCTGGGGAGATGCCTCAGTGGTGATGCTCCGCTCACTTGCAAAGCCTGACAGCCTGGGTTCCATTCCCCAGTACCCATGTGAAGCCAAATGCACAAAGTGGTGCATGCGTGTGGAGTTCATTTGTATTGAAAGGCCCAAGAATTCAGAAGCTCAGAAATACTATCACGCTCCAAGGGGAGCTTAAGCAGGCTCCCTGCATACCTCAAACTCCAGGCTTACTCTCTGTTAGAAGCAAGTAAAGAATCTCTCTTCTCATTATATCAGAGCCCGCTCCTAATATAAAACTAGGTAAAAAGGGCATGAGATAGCCCTCGAGGATGGGAAATGAGTAATAAAGTACACCACTTATTTAGTTTCTGTAAATAGCCTGCACCATAAGCCTTAATAGCCCACACTGTAAGCCTTTGTAACTCGCACCATAGGCTGTAGCAGCCTGCCTCAGACCACCAAGGTCATAGGAGGCTGATACCATACTCTGCTACCCCCACCTAAGGAATTGCACAAGTGCTGACCTCCAAGGTCACAGGAGACTGGTACCATACTCTGCTACTCCCACCCAAGGACCTGCGCAAACGCTGACCACCAAAGTCATAGTCATGAGAGAGTGATTGGTCCATGAGGGGCTTGAGCAAAGTAAACTAATTGGCTTAGAAACTGTGGGGTGGCACAAACTGACTGGCTAACACCCTGCAGGGGCTCCTGATATTAAATAATGATTGGTCTAATACACAGGCTTTGTTAGAAACCCTATAAAAACTACCCCATTCCTGCATTCGGGGCTCTGCAGTCCTCTACCCCTGTGCGGTGTACGACTGTGGGCCCCAGCGCGCTTGGAATAAAATCCTCTTGCAGTTTGCATCAAGACCGCTTCTCGTGAGTGAGTGATTTGGGGTGTCGCCTTATCCGGGCAGAGCGTGGGGACCCCCTGCGGGGGTTTTTTCCTACAGTATCAGCAAGAAGCTCTGGTGCACTCATTCTCATTCTTTCTTTCTCTCCTTGTCTGTTTGCAAATAAATAAATTAATTAAATGCCAGGCAGGGTGGCGCACGCCTTTAGTCCCAGCACTCGGGAGGCAGACGTAGGAGGATCGCCATGAGTTCGAGGCCACCCTGAGATTCCATAGTGAATTCCAGGTCAGCCTGGGCTAGAGCGAGACCTTACCTCAAAAAAAAAAAAAAAAAATACTGTCCAATACTGTCCATCTCCCTCTCTCATCGCCATGACATTTTATCTACTCATCCACAGATTTGGCGTGGTGTCTAGAAATTTCTACAGGAGGCTGCAGGTGGTCCTGCGGGGTGGGTGACGGCACAGGCCCAGCCTTTCCCTCCTGCCATCTTCCGAGCCCCCCTGTTTCACAAGACGCGTTTCCTCTCGGAAGAGAACGCAGCCTTTCCTAACTTCCCGTGTGTGAAATGCCTCTGGCTTTCGTCACCCCGCCGGGCCTGGGCCTGATGACCCATGAAGTGTCTCCTGGAGGAGAAAGCACGACCGTCACAGCCCCTTGGGTCAGAAAGAGGACCTGTGGAAAAGTACAGATGAGCTGATTTTGAAAGAAAACTCCACTTCCTCATCCTGCCCACAGCAGAGAAAGGAGGATCGTGGCCTGTCAGAAGGAAGAAATCAAGCCAAAGACCCGGGGGTGTGCTGCTGAGGTGGGGAGCCAGAGCTGCACTCCCTGGGGGCCGCCGCCTCGGAAAATTGATTTAAAGCACGCCGGATTTTGCTCAAAAACAGCAGCACTTACCTCAGACACTAAGTAGGGGAGTTCAAACCTGCAGCTGCTTCTTCCTCAAACGACCCTGCGGCCTCACAGCTGCAGCTTTCCTTGAATCTGAGCAGCTAAACCCCAGCGAGCAAGCTAGGGGGCTGGAGAGGCGGCTGAGCGGTCACGCCTAAGGACCCAGGTTCGATTCCCCAGGACCCACGTAAGCCAGATGGAGAAGGTGACGCATGCATCTGGAGTGTGTTTGCAGTGGCTAGAGGCTTTTGTGTGGCCATTCTCTCTCTCTAGCTGCCTCCCCCCTCAAACAGATAAATAAATACAATTTTTAATTTTAATATTTGATTTTTCTTTTTATTTATTTGAGAAAAGCAGAAAGAGAAAGAATGGGCACACCAGGGCCTCCAGCTACCGCAAAGGAACTCCAGGTGCATGCACCATCTTACGTGGGTACTGGGGAATCAAACCTGGGTCCTTAGGCTTCACCAGGCAAGTGCCTTACCACTAAGCCATCACTCCATCCCTAAATAAAATATTTTTTAAAAAAAAGAGAGCAAAGGGATGGAGAGATGGCTTAGCAAATGCCTGTGAAGCCTAAGGATCCCGTTTCAAGGCTCGATTCCCCAGGACCCACATTAGCCAGATGCACAATGGGGCGCATGCATCTGGAGTTCGTTTGCAGTGGCTGGAGGCCCTGGCATGCCCATTCTCCCTCTCTGCCTGTCTGTCTGTCTGTCTGTCTCTCTCTGCCTCTCTGTCTCTTTCTCTATCTTTCTGTCACTTTCAAATAAATAAATAAAAATTTGAAAAAAAGAGAGAGAGAGCAACTTAGGGATCACAGAGTCAAAAATTCAGAAACCAGTTTTTGAAGAGTTTTGATGGACCAACCTATACCAAATAAATCTATGTCAAAGTAGGGGAACGGGACCCTGAGTGAAGGGGAGGGGAGGAGAGGATGTGTTTGGTGTAGATTTCAGGTTGATATCTAGACTCTGAAGACCTTTTCCAGCACATCTCATGACCAGGGCTAGGTAGCTACAGTGATGGTAAATTGTCATTGTCCACTTGGCTAGGTTTGGAAGTACCTACGGCACACATCTTTGGGTGTGTCTGTAAGGCTGTCTCCACAGGCATTTATTTAGCTGAGGAGAGAAGACTCGCCCTGAATGTGGGTAGCACCGTCCCCTATGCTGGTGTCCTGGACTCGGGAGAAAGAAGACAGTGAGCGGGCTGCAAGAGACGGTGCAGCTGTTAAAGACGTTTGTTTGCAATGCCTGACAGCTCAGGTTTGATTCCCCAGCGCCTATGAAAAGCCAGGCATACAGTATTGTATGTGTCTGGAGTTCATCTGCAGCAGCAAGATGCCCTGATGCACCCATTCTCTCCCTCCCTCTCTGTGTCCTTCTCTTTCGAATAAATAAATAATCTTAAAAAATGTTCTTGCCGGGCGTGGTGGCACACGCCTTTAATCCCAGCACTCCAGAGGCAGAGGTACGAGGATTGCTGTGAGTTCGAGGCTACCCTGAGACTACATAGTGAATTTCATCCAGGTCAGCCTGGGCTAGAGTGAGACCCTACTTTGGAACCCCCCCCCAAAAGGAAAGTGGAGTACTAGCAACTATCTCTGAGCTTCCCGACTTTGAGTGGAACTGATGAGTGACCTCATGTGCCCAGTTCCATGCTGACCTCCCTCTCCCCAGCCCCACCATGATGGACTGCACCCCTCAAACCCTGAGCCAAAATAAATCCTCCTCCCCACTAGTTGATTTTTTTTTAATTATTTATTTATTTATTTATTTATTTATTTATTTATTTATTTGAGAGCGACAGACACAGAGAGAAAGACAGATAGAGGGAGAGAGAGAGAATGGGCGCGCCAGGGCTTCCAGCCTCTGCAAACGAACTCCAGACGCGTGCGCCCCCTTGTGCATCTGGCTAATGTGGGACCTGGGGAACCGAGCCTCGAACCGGGGTCCTTAGGCTTCACAGGCAAGCGCTTAACCGCTAAGCCATCTCTCCAGCCCCCCACTAGTTGCTTTTTGCACCCCATGTTTTGTCACAGCTCTGAGCTTTAGTAGATGCCACAGCATCTACTAAAGCAATTGGGCTGCCTTTTTGTTTGTTTGTTTGTTTGTTTTTTCCGAGGTAGGGTCTCACTCTAGCCCAGGCTGACCTGGAATTCACCATGGAGTCTCAGGGTGGCCTCGAACTCTCGGTGATCCTCCTACCTCTGCCTCCCGAGTGCTGGGATTAAAGGTGTGCGCCACCGCACCTGGCTGCAGGTGGGCTTTCTTGCAGAGGTCAGAAGAGCAAACTATGGTGTCTTCCCTCTGATGGAGGCAGAGAGAGATTATCAGGGACTGAAGGAGCACTTCTGACAACTCTACGCCGCGCCCCCCCACCCCCCACCCTCTCCCACAAATTTCCCTGAGCCATGTTGGGTTCGTTTTCGGTCTGCTTCAGTGATGAGGTCTTGGGAGCCTCTGTGTCTCTGGATCTCTGGTTTGGGAGGAGTTGAGTGTTCTCCGTGTCGATCTCCTTCACCCTTGTGTTGGTTCCTGGTTTGCCAAGAAAACAGCATTTTAAAGTTTCAAAGATTTTAAAGATCCACCTTATTTGCAAACAGTGACCAAGAGTATTAATCTTCTTCCTGCCCTGCTTCAAGCCCTTCTATTTGTTTTCTATTCAAAAGATTAGGTTCAGATTTTTTTCTTTTTTATGAGAGAGCAAGAGTGAGAGAGAGAAAGAGGGAAAGAGAAAGAGACAATTCGTGTGTCAAGCCCTCCAGCCACTGTAATCGAACTCCAGATGCGAGTGCCACCTTGTGCACATGCGCACACGTGCGTATCATCACCTTGTGCGTCTGGCTCATGTGGGATCAGGAGAGTCTAAAAGAGGTCCTTAGGCTTTACAGGAAAGCGCCTTAACTGCTAAGCTATCTCTCTAGCCTAAGTTCAGATTTTTAAAAATTTTTTGGTTTATCGAGGTAGGGTCTCACTCTAGCACAGGCTGACCTGGAATTCACTATGTAGTCTCAGGGTGGCTTTGAGTTCTCAGCGATCCTCCTACCTCTGCCTCCCAAGTGCTGGGATTAGAGGCATGTGCCGTCACACCTGGCCAGGTTCAGATTTTTTTTTAATTTTTTTATTGACAACTTCCATAATTGTAAACAATATCCCATGGTAATTCCCGCCCCCCCCCCAACTTTCCCCTTTGAATCTCCACTCTCCATCATAGCCCCTCCCCATCTCAATCAGTCTCTCCTTTATTTTGACGTCATGATCTTTTCCTCCTCTTATGATGGTCTTGTATAGGTAGTGTCAGGCACTGTGAGGTCATGGAGATCCAGGCCATTTTGTGTCTGTGCCAGGTTAGCCTGGACTATGGTGAGACCTTACCTCAAAAAAACAAAAGTACTGTCTACTGATACAACCCAGCTTTTCAGTGTTAGTTTGCATCCTCCTTGCTCTCCACAATAAAGTAAAGATGTCTGTTAACTTGGAGCAAACATGACTTCACATTTGTCTTGTGCTTTTCCAAGTTGTCAGGTCTCGCTCTGGCCCAGGCTGACCTGGAATTCACTAGTGTGGTGGTTTGAGTCAGGTATCACACACCTTTAATCTCAGCACTCGGGAGGCAGAAATAGGAGGATCACTGTGAATCTGAGGCCACCCTAAGACCACAAGCCTGGGCTACAGTGAGACCAAAAATTAAAAAAGCTGGGCTAGAGAGATGGCTTAGTGGTTAAGGCACTTGCCTGCAAAGCCAAAGGACCAAGGTTCGATTTTCCAGGACCCATGTTAGCCAAATGCACATGATGGCACATGCATCTGGAGTTTGTTTGCAGCACCTGAGGGCCCGTTTTCTCTCTTTCTACCTCTCTCTCTTTCAAAAAATATAATAAAGTGTTGGTTTTTTAAAAGTATTTTTTGTTTGTTTTATTAGTTTTTTTGTGGGGGGGGGGTTCTTGAGGTAGGGTCCCACTCTAGCTCAGGCTGACCTGGAATTCACTCTGTAGTCTCAGGCTGGCCTTGAACTCACAGAGATCCTCCTACCTCTGCCTCCCGAGTGCTGGGATTCAAGGCGTGTGCCACCACACCCGGCTTAAAGTGTGTTTTTTTTTTTTTTAAGTTAATAAAAGCTTAGTGGCAAATGCAGGAAGTCCCCATGTTCCAGAAACAAAATAGGAGTTGAAGCTAAATTTCCCAAAAGAATAGCGATGAGTCCATCTCAACTCAGAGGCCAAGGACTAGGAGTGAGTGTTCATCCTGGGGACGAGATGTGGCCCTGAGACTCTTGCAAAGGCCAGGGCTCACAAGGCTATTCTGCCTGTGGTAATGAAGCAGAGAAACTCTGGTAACCATTCAGAGAAGGGTTAGTAGGGCTTTTTGCCAAGAGAAACGGCATGCTTTAGAAGTCAGGGAACCACGAGGCCTAAGAGTTGTCTATTTCTGAAACAGGCAAGAAAGGAACAGGAAGATGAAGATGGGCTACAGGGTATGCCCCAAGAGGAGAAGACATCTCTAGTGTCAGATGGAAATGAGGATAAGGAGGACAGCAACCAGCAAAAGTGCAATGTGGGCTGGAGAGATTTCTCAGTGGTTAAGACGCTTGCCTGCAAAGCCTGGAGGACCCACGTTTGATTCCCTAGTACCCACAAAGTGGGGCATGCAGCTGGAGTTCATTTGCCGGGGCAAGAGGCTCTGCCATGCCCATTCTTTCTGTCTATCTTTTCTCTCTCTCCCTCTCTCCTTGAAAATAAATAAATAAAAATGTGTTTTAAGTACAATGGGAGCCAGGCATGGTGGCACACACCTTTAATCCCAGCACTCGGGAGGCAGAGGTAGGAGGATCATGTGAGTTTGAAGGCAGCCTGAGACAGCATAGGGAATTCCAGGTCAGCCTGGGCTAGAGTGAGGCCCTACCTTGAAAAATAAGCAAACAAAAAGAGTGTCATGGTGAAGGGCTCATTGACACATGAACCCCAACAGGGAGGTATAGGAACTGAAAAGGTCACAAATGGATGAGGTTGGGCCAGAGGAACGTTCAGGATGAATGAAAAGAAATCGGAAGGCAGAAGCGGAGGAGCCTTGCATGAGGCTATGGAGACTGAGTCGAGCCAGGCTGACTTTGCCCAGGTAGAATTCTCCAGAAACAGCTGGGAGAGGCGGCCAGGAAGAAGAGGGAAGTGAAAGACGGTAGGACCTCATCAGGAAAATGAAAGCAATCATCCTTCCTCAATAAGCAAGTTGACCTGTGGGTGGACATGCCAGGAAGCCTGTGAGGTGTCTGCCCACCCCGTGCCCTGGCCCTGGCACTGCTGCTGTAGTGCCCACTGCCAGGACACCTGCTGTTGCCTCTTCCCTCAGCACAGGTGAAGTTGGGGTACATACAGGTCTCTGAGAGGAAAATACAGGAAGCATTTCTTAACCATGCGAATGTTTTTCTTTCATTTTTTTTTCTATTTTTCTTAATGTGTGTGCCCCAGCACACAAAATGGGGGTCAGAGGACAACCTCGTGGTGTTTCTCCTCTCCTTCCATTTTTCTTGTGAGACATGGTTTCTTATGCCACTGCTGCTTGTGAGCTTCCAGATGCTTCTGGTTTCCACCTCCCATTGCTGTAGACCTGTTGGGATACATCCACCCATCAGTCACCCTTTTTCTTTCCCCTGTTCCCTGAAAGTCACTCAGTACCTTCTCTTTTTACTTATTTCAGATAGAGAGAGACACACACACAGAGAATGGGTGCTCCAGGACCTCTAGACAGCCACTGCAAACAAACTCCAGATGCATGAGCCACCATGTGCAAATATTTAGTTCACGTGGGTACTGGGGAATTGAACCTGGGTCCTTAGGCTTCACAGGCAAGCACCTTAACCACTAAACTAACACTTCAGTCCCTCAACTCATCACTTTTTTTTTTGTTTTTTATTTTTATTTATTTATTTGAGAGCAACAGACAGAAAGAGAATAAGGCAGATAGAGAGAGAATGGGCACACCCGGGCCTCTAGCCACTGAAAACGGACTCCAGATGTACATGCCCCCTTGTGCATCTGGCTTACATGGGTCCCGGGGAATTGAGCCTCAAACTGAGGTCCTTAGGCTTCATAGGCAAGTGCCTTAACCACTAAGCCATCTCTCCATTCATCACTTTTATGTCTCTGTGGCTTTGCCTATCCTGTTCATGTCACATACAGGGAACCATACAATATATGATCTTTTGAGTTTGGGTTCCTTAACATGGCACACTGTTTTCAAAGCTCATAAAGGTTCTGGCATGAATAAGTACTTTTTATAGATGAATATCGTCTTGTGTGCTTATAGCATGTTTTGTTTTTCTTTGCTTCAGTTGATGGACATTTGAGTTCTTTCCACCTTTTAGCTGCATGAGTCACATTGTGATCATCAAGTTTTTATGTGGAAATGTTGAAGGGTTAACAGCCTTCCTTGAAGGTAGAAGTTCTTCCTTGGAAGTAGAGTTAATAACTATCCCTAAAACCACCAGGCAATAAAGAAGTCATAGAGACATTCGTCATTGACAGACTATTCCTGATTGATAAACTTCCCTTAACTCAGAAAACCTTGAAGGAGCAGAAACCGTCAGGTAGGTTATCCTCCCTAGACAATTTGGCTTAAAAAAGCTTATTCTGAGCAAGCACACAAATAACTATGTTCCTTATCTACTTCCCTTGGACCGGCAGCTGATATAGTCTGTTTTTTCTTAGGATCCTCTTTAGAAGCTTGCACCCCAGCCTGGCCCAGGGCTTCAGGCTTCATCCCACTGGAAGGCCGCTGCCCCTCACTGTTGCTCTAAATAGTCTGTCTGTCTGTAGAGATCAAGTCCTGTGTTCTCTTTCTCTTTTCTCTTACACTTTCCTTATATTCTGGTGCCGTGACTCAGATCAGAGCCCTCTGGGGCTTTCGAGCCATGCCCTCCTTTTCTCTTTCTCCCTCCTCTCTACCTCCCTGCCAATTTTTCCCTCCCTCAAGGACACAAAAACTCACTGAGCTCACTACTCTGAACTAAACAGCCACCTGCGACCTGAAAGCCCCGGTCTGTCCAGGTTGATACCTGGTGGCTTCTTCCTTTTCTTCCTTTCACCCTCTCCCACTGGACTTTTGAACTGCAGACTAGAGGCTTCTTGTCGTGTGATCCGCTGCATCCACAACCTCATCAAATCACGACTCCATGACAAGGTATTCATTCCCAGTCTGCGGCGGAGGCACCCCACCCCAGACCTTAGAAACTCTAGGAATGTCTCACTTTTTGGTCCATGGACAATCGGAAACTCCAGAAGCCTCCCACATAGTATTCTACATGCCAAGCATTAGGTGTGCAGGGATGCTCCTTCCTATTCCTTGGGTTTTGTTGTCCTCCTTAAGCCTGGGAGACGTCGCTGGTGGCAGGATTGGCCATTCTGGTCCTTGTCCTCCAAAATGGCCTCTAAATTATCTGTTTCAAAAGACACTCCATTGGCATGTCTCAAGGCTAATTTAAAGGAACTCAAACTTCCTGAGCTCCTGGCTGCCAAATTACTCTGGCTCTCTTTGCAGATTTGTCTACAGCATTCCTTAAATAATGGTCACCACTGGCCTGAATTTGGTACTTTTGATTTTAATATTCTTACTGATCTTGATAACTTCCTTGGAAAACATGACAAGCAGTCCAAGGTTCCCTACCTTCAGGTCTTCTATGTCCTCCATTCCCACCCTTCCCTTTGTTCTTGTTCTACCTCTGCCACCAAAACCCCTCCGAAATCCTGTCCCTCCTAAAACTCGACCTCTCACACACAGTTCCGCCATCTGGCTGTGACTTTCCAGGGTCTCTTTCCCTCTCACTCCAAATTCAAGCCATCTCACTAAATCAAATATAAACCCTGGCTTCTTCTTCTTCCTCTTTTTGTTTGTTTGTTGTTTCTCAAGGTAGGGTTTTCCTGTAGCTCAGGCTGACCTGAAATTCACTAGGTAGTCTCAGGGTGGCCTCAAACTTATGGTGATCCTCCTACTTCTGCCTCCTGAGTGCTGGGATTAAAGGCATGTGCCACCACAAATGGCTGATAAATATTTTTACATTGTTATGTCTCAAATGAAAGTTAAATTAAGCTATACCTCTATTTCCTACTGTTAAACTCTGACTACTAAAAAAACTAAATGTTTAACAGAATCAAGATTTATTTTAAATGAGTTTGTTTACATAAACCTTATCTAAATGTAACATAAAAGTCAAAAATATGGGGCTGGAGAGATGGCTTGGTGGTGAAGCGCTTGCCTGTGAAGCCTAAGGACCCCGGTTCGAGGCTCAGTTCCCCAGGTCCCACGTTAGCCAGATGCACAAGGGGGCGCACGCGTCTGGAGTTCGTTTGCAGAGGCTGGAAGCCCTGGCGCGCCCATTCTCTCTCTCTCCCTCTATCTGTCTTTCTCTCTGTGTCTGTCGCTCTCAAATAAATAAATAAATAATTTAAAAAAAAAAAAAAGATAACTATTATCTCAGGGCTTACATCAGACTAACAAAGGATGGCCCTGGCTGGTAGCCGGAGCCTACAGTATTCAGGTTGTAAACTTAACAACGTTAACTCATTGACAATCATCTGGTCGTGGCAATGGTTGTGAAAGACTGACTTTAAAGTTCTCAACCAAGTTTTCACCGGTCCTCTATTTGTCAGCCTTTTACTATATCATAAGATTATTGGGCTAGAGAGATGGCTTAGTGGTTAAGCGCTCACCTATGAAGCCTAAGGACCCTAGTTCGAGGCTCGATTCCCCAGGTCCCACGTTAGCCAGATGCACAAGGGGGCGCACGTGGTGTCTGGAGTTCGTTTGCAGTGGCTGGAAGCCCTGGAGTGCCCATTCTCTCTTTCTCTCACACACACAATCTTTCTCTCTGTCGCTCTCAAATAAATAAAAATAAACAAAAAAATTTTAAAAATTTTTAAAAAGGATTATTACATCTTAAAACACAAACAGCCAGGCATGGTGGCAGACGCCTTTAATCCCAGCACTCGGGAGGCAGAGGTAGGAGGATCACCGTGAGTTCGAGGCCACCCTGAGACTACATAGGGAATTCCAGGTCAGCCTGGGCCAGAGTGAGACCCTCCCTTCAAAAACCAAAAATGAAAAAAAAAAAAAAGAAAGAAACAAACAAACACTATAACCTTAAGATGGCACCTGGCTTGTTCACTCTGTTTTACTGAGGGATTATCAATGAGATTATTAGTTTATGAGGTTAAGTTTATTTTGGCTCAAGGTTTCAGAAGATTGTATAGCAAATTCCTCCTCATTGAAACATTCCCCCCTGGTCAGGGGTGCTGGTGGTGGTGGGAGGAAGCCTAGGAGACTCAGGAAGTCATCAATCTGCGGTAAAGGTTGCCAGACGCAGCCCTAAAAAGACACGTAAAGGGCAAACGAGTGTTTGGGGTTAGGACCGTCCGGCTGAGCTGCCTGAAAGCTCTGTAGTGTGTTCGAGACCCTCCCTGCAGCCTTCAGGCTGTGCACTGAGCTGCAGAGATGCAGCTCCCGTGAGTGGTCGCCTGTGCTGGGGTGGGATACTCCCGAGAGGCGACCGCCTTTGAGCCCTATGCTGTGTGGGTGAGCCCTCACCCTGTGCCTGAGGGAGATGGCAAGTACAGGTGGGCTTGACCCAGGGGGCCCCATTTTCTCTCTCTCTCTCTCTCTCTCTCTCTGTTTCTCTTCTTCTCTGTCAAATAAATAAATTATCTTTTTTAAAATATTTTTTGTCCATTATTTACTTATTTATTTGAGAGTGACAGACACAGAGCAAAAGACAGATAGAGGGAGAGAGAGAGAGAATGGGCATGCCAGGGCTTCCGGCCACTGCAAGCAAACTCCAGACGCGTGCGCCCCCTTGTGCATCTGGCTAACGTGGGTCCTGGGGAATCGAGCCTCAAACCTGGGTCCTTAGGCTTCACAGGCAAGCGCTTAACCGCTAAGCCATCTCTCCAGCCCAAATAAATTAAATTTTTTTAAAAATTTTTATTTATTTATTTATTTATTTATTTATTTATTTATTTATTTATTTGAGAGCGACAGACACAGAGAGAAAGACAGATAGAGGGAGAGAGAGAGAATGGGCGTGCCAGGGCTTCCAGCCTCTGCAAACGAACTCCAGACGCGTGCGCCCCCTTGTGCATCTGGCTAACGTGGGACCTGGGGAACCGAGCCTCGAACCTGGGTCCTTAGGCTTCACAGGCAAGCGCTTAACCGCTAAGCCATCTCTCCAGCCCAAGCTGACACCTTTTTGTCAACAAGGAAGTACAGAGAACTCACCACTCCTCACCCATGGACCGTGACCCCATCTCTCTTGCAACAGAGAGGAACTTTTCTGTCTGGAGAATGTGACAAGGTTAGCCCAGCAGCCAGGGAGGATGACATCAGCAGGAGTTAGTCACATTAACAGTATGTTCCAGCGTGACAAGGAAAGCAGCAGTAGTTTTCCTCCCCAAAGGACATACCTCCAACCTAGCCATGAGGAAAACATCACACAAATGCCCGCGGAGGAACCTTCTACAAAACAACAGATCAGGAAGTCTCAGAAGTGTCAGGACATCAAAACTAAAATAAGGTTTTAGGGCTGGAGAGATGGCTTAGCGGTTAAGCGCTTGCCTGTGAAGCCTAAGGACCCCAGTTCGAGGCTCGGTTCCCCAGGACCCACGTTAGCCAGATGCACAAGGGGGCGCACACGTCTGGAGTTCGTTTGCAGAGGCCGAAAGCCCTGGCGCGCCCATTCTCTCTCTCTCCCTCTATCTGTCTTTCTCTCTGTGTCTGTCGCTCTCAAATAAATAAATAAATAATTTTTAAAAAATTACATTAGCTGAAAACCTGGGAAAAAAATAAATGCAGCATGGACATTACCTATGATGGGTTGATACTGGCTTATCAATTGTGACAAATGTATTATACTAATGAGATATATCCGTAACAAGAGAAAATGTGTGGAACCTGTGGGAATTCTGTATAACCTTGGTAAAATTTCTGCAAACTGGAATTTATTCAGAAAAATAAAATTGATCATAGGGCTGGAGAGATGCTTTGTGGTTTAGGTGCAGGCCTGTGAAGCCTAAGGACCCAGGTTCGATTCTCCAGGTCCCACACAAACCAGATGCATATGGTGGCACATGTGTCTGGAGTTCATTTGCAGTGGCTGAAGGTGCTGACGTGCCCATTCTTCTCTCACTCTTTCTCTCTCTCTCTCTGTCTCTATCTCAAATAAATAAAAATAAGCTGGGCATGGTGACACACACCTTGAATCCTAGTACTTGGGAGACAGAGGTAAGGGAATTGCTGTGAGTTCGAGGCCATCCTGAGACTACATAGCGAATTCCAGGTCAGCCTGAACTAGAATGAGACCCACTCAGAAAACTAAAACAATAAAAATAATACAAATAAATAAAAATAAAAATAATTGATCACATTTTGAATTTTAAAATTCTGTTTCATACTTACATTATAGTATTTGTGTATTGTATTAAAATCGCAGGAGGAAATGGGCTTCCATAGGTAGGCTCGGTAATTAAAGCAAATACGAGTTTTAATACCCCCAAAAGAACGAGTTATAACAGCATTAGAATGGATGTTTTTGTTCTTGTCTTTATGGTTACCATCTGTTTCAGGTATATAAATAAACTCCTGTTGTGGAATCATTATCGATCTGGGTGGTTGGTATATCACAAGCAATGGAGGATCCTCAGAAGACATAGAGACAGAATTTCTCTTCATGCCCCCACATAGTCGATTCAGGGCTGCTTGCTGTTCACAAGTGGTGGGAAGCCTCCGGCACCTTGGGGCGGTGTGCTCCAAGCTCGGCCCTCCCTTGTCCTGTTGCTTGTTGGCAGCAGTCAGGTCAGAAACCCAGACTTGTGTCAGTTCATGACATCCTCCCCCCCCACCCCGCCCCCCACGGTGAGCCCTGGTGGGGGGTTGTGAATGTAAACTGTGCAATCAGAGTGAAAGAGAAAGACTCATTCCTAGTTACCAGCTGTCGGGCCTTCCCAGGTGTCTACTTTGAGAATAAAGGTGGCATAAAATAGATGGGGGTAGGGCTGGAGAGATGGCTTAGCGGTTAAGATGTTTGCCTGCAAAGCCAAAGGACCCAGGTTTGATTCCCCAGGACCCATGTAAACCAGATGCACAAGGTGGCGCATGCGTCTGGAGTTTGTTTACAGTGGCTGGATGCCCTGGTGTGCCTATTCTATCTTTCTCTCACCCTCTCTCTGCTTCTTTCTCTCAAATAAATAAAATAAAATAAGCCTGGCATGGTGGCACATGCCTTTAATCCCATCACCCAGGAGACAGAGGTAGGAGGAGTGCCATGAGTTCGAGGCCACCCTGAGAATACATATTGAATTCCAGGCCAGCCTGAGCTAAAGTGAGACCCAACCTCGAAACAAACAAACAAACAAATAATAATAATAGTAATAAAAGATAGATGAGGGTAGGACCAGGAGGATCTCCAAGAACTAGAGCTGAAGCCATGACTTTTTTCTTCCTCAGAACCCCATCCTGTTGAGTTGAGTCTCCTTTTACTGTCAGAGTCACCCCAACACCTCTGAAATGGAAACTGGAGAGGACTGTTTTCGGCCCCTGAGCCTCGACTCATGACCCACGCTCTCGGTTTGAGCTCTCAGATGCCACCGCCCAGAGTCTGTCCCCCAAAGCAAGGGCACAAAGGTAAGGACAAAGTCCAGAAGGCCCCAGAGGCAAGGAGAAGGAAGTAGGGTGCACCAGTGGAAGCGGAGGTGACAAGGAGCCCCTTGAAGACGGCGCCAGCTTCCAGGCCACCAGCCCTGTGGGTCCTGGGCCAATTCATTATTTAGCCATACCATCAAGTTCATTATCTATATTGTAGAAATTCTCTGGAAAGATCACCCAAAGCCAGAATGAATGGAAGTAGAGGAGCTTGTTCCCCCAGGGGCCAAGGAGCTTGAAGTTCCAAAGATGCTCTGGCCCCGAGCTGAGGTTTTATTTCCATTTTCTACTCTCCATAGCGAGGGCAGGGGTGAGTGAACTAACAATTTTCATATCAACCATTTCTGCAGTCAGGCCACCCGAACAGTGAACTCCATGTTACTTTGTCTTCGCCTAAGCTGTCGTTCCTTCTTATCGTCCCTTTGGGCCCTTTCTGGACAGTTCCTTCTTTGGGATTTTTTTCCATCTGCTGACAAAGATAAGCTTCAGCTCCTCAGCAATTAATTCTGACAATAACTCAGGGAATCAGTTCAACTTTTAGCTGCTTTTCTACCATAGTATCATACTTCTCCAATATATTCCTGCTCTGGTTAAGTTGCTTAAAATCCATATCTGTTGCTTATAGCCAGGAATCTTGACTTACCTAAGGGTAGTCTGAAAAAAGACTTAAAAATTAATCTGGCCTCTGTAAACCTCAAGATTTTGTTAGACCAAACAGATGATAGATAATGTGAGAAGTGTTGACTTGGGCACACTTAGAAAATCCTCAGAGCAGCTGGTGCAGGGGACCCATGGACGTAACCGACACTGCATCTGTAAGGGACCGTAAGCTGGCATCAGACACGGAAGTGAAGCTTGCATTTAAAGGGAACTATTGGGAACGGGGGTGGGGGGAATGTATTCTAGGACAGATCTGGAGCTGAGGATAATATAGGCGTGAGCACAATGCCCAGATTTTTAAAAATATTATTTATTTATTTATTTATTTGAGAGTGACAGACAGAGAAAGAACGAGGCAGATAGAGAAAGAGAGAGAATGGGCGTGCCAGGGCCTCCAGCCTCTGCAAACGAACTCCAGACGCGTGCCTGGGGAATGGAGCCTCGAACCGGGGTCCTTAGGCTTCACAGGCAAGCGCTTAACCGCTAAGCCATCTCTCCAGCCCCCAACGCCCAGTTTTGATATCACAAAGAACTCGTGACGCTCGAATGACTGTATAGGATTGGGGAGGGAACATGGAGCGTATATGAGGAAAGGTACAGGGCAGGACACTGCATTAACGGGGAGAAACGAGTTCTTGAAACACCTCAGGCTGGGTGTGGTGGTACAAACCCTTAATCCCAGGCAGAGGTAGGAGTTCGAGGCCAGCCTGAGGCTACATAGTGAATTCCAGGACAGCGTGGGCTAGACTGAGACCCTGCCTTGAAAAATAAATTTTTTTTTCAATTAACATGCTAAGGTGTCTGAGAATTAGTCTAGTCTGAATTCTATCAGACTTAAGGATAAGGGTTAATGGGGTGTTAGCTTCAAGGGGTGACAGAAGAGACCACCAGACTGAGGAATGGATAGGGGTTAGGGAACAGCTCAGAGGAGGCAAGGGGTGTCACTGAAAACAAGGCAAAAAGCATCTAAATTATTTTAGGCTCAGGGCTAGATAGAGGAGGGCTCTGCAGTTAAAGACACTTGCTTGCAAAGCCTGACCGCTTGGATTTTATTCCCCAGAACCCATGCAAAGCCAGATGCACGAAGCGGCACATGCACCTGGAGTTCATTTGCAGTGGCTAGAAGCTCTCTCTCTCTTTGTCTCTCTCTCTTTCTATGTCTATCTGCTTGCAAATAAATAAAACTTTAAAAAAAAAATTTTCCAGGCTTAAAGAAGCCTTGTTCAGTTGTGTGTGTGTGGGGGGGGAATAAATAAAGACCATATGGGAGAAATTGTAAACAAATAAAATATGATTAGTTTAAATGAAATTGTATCAACAATCAGAAGCTATAAATGTTTAAACATGTTAATTAAAGCATAGAGATTCTAATATATCAATGTTGGCTCATAAATTATATTATAAACTGAATCATATCCTCCTGAAAACTCATGTTGAAGGCCTAACCCCAAGTGTACCTATGTCTGGGCAGAGGGAGCTAAGCTTTAAGTGAAAAGAGGATCTGAACGTTAATAAGGTCCACAGGGTTCGAGTCCTAATCTAATGAGTCACCCCCTCTCTTTTGTCTCCTCTCCTCCTCTTTGCTGCTCCCTTCCCTCCCATCCCCCTCTCTCTATGTACACATATACTCCCTCAAGGAAAAAAATCACATAAAGATATGAAGGCTGCCAGATGTGGTGGCACACACCTTTAATCCCAGCACTCGGGAGGCAGAGGTAGGAGTATCACCATGAGTTCGAGGCCACCCTGAAACTACATAGTAAATTCCAGGTCAGCTTTGGCTAGAGCGAGACCCTACCTTGAAAAACTATGAATGAAAGCTGGTCACCCAAACTAAGAAGAAAATCTTCAGTACATACTGAATTGACTATGCCTAAATGAGGCTAGCAAGGGTACATTCATACCAGACAAAGAGAGTGTAAAAGCCAAGAGCACCACTGGGGCTAATAAAAGTGAATTAATAGTAGCCAAGGGTCATCATATCATGAATTAATTGTAACTGAGGGTCATTGTATCATTACCACTTTATAATCTTAGCCGTTTACTCACCTGATAACAAAGTCTCGAGCAAACGTGAAGTAAGTCAAGCATGGTGTTGCACACCTGTAATCCTAGCACTCAGGAGGCTGAGGCAGGAGGATCAAAATTTGAGGCCAATTGCAGAAGAGGTGGCGGAAAGAACTTAAGAGCCAAAGGAAGGGTAGGACTCCTTACAACGTGCTCCTCCAGACACAAAATGGCCTGGGTATCCATGACCTCACAGTGCCTGACACTACCTACACAAGACCATCATAATAGGAGGAAAAGATGATGACATCAAAATAAAAGAGAGACTAATTGAGAGGGAGAGGGGATATGATAGAGAGTGGAGTTTCAAAAGGGAAAGTGGAGGTAGGGAGGGAATTTCCATGGGATATTTTTGTCTACAGTTGTGGAAGTTGTCAATTAAAAAATAAAAAAAGTTTGAGGCCAGCCTGTGCTTCATATGAGACCCTGTTTCAAGAATAGATAATAAATAAATTAATTTAATTAATTGCCAGGTATGGTGGTGCACACCTTTAATCCCAGCACTTGGGAGGGCTAAGAGGTAGGAAGAACCCTGAGAGTTTGAGGTCAGCTTGAGACTACAAAGTGAGTTCCAGGTCACCCTGGGCTAGAGTGAGACCCTACCTCAAAAAAACAAAAAAATTCACAGAATTACAATAGTAGATAATCCTTAGATACACTCAGAGATTTCACTTGCCTTCTTTTAATAATTGATACAAGCACAGGGGAGTTGGCTCAGCGGTTAAAGGCACTTGCTTGCAAAGCCTGATGGTCCGGGTTACAGCGAGATCATGTATTTATCTTTCGGTGCCTTGCTTGTTTTATTTAACACAATGTTCTCCAAGTTTCTTCAAGTTGTGGCAGATTACAAAATTTTAGCCTTCTTATTTTCACCTGACCATCAAAAATTCTTGATTTAAAAACAAAAGAGAACTGGGTGTGGTGGCATATGCCTTTAATCCCAGCACTCAGGAGGCAGAGGTAGGAGGATCGCCATGAGTTCGAGGCTACCCTGAGACTCCATAGTGAATTCCAGGTCAGCCTGGAAAAAAAAAAAAAAAAAAAAAAAAAGCAGAAAGAGAAATCACAGAGAACGGTAAGTAGAAGCGTGGCTCCTTAATCTGAGCACATGCACTTACAAAGAAAATAAGACAAAACAACAAAAATAAAACACTATGGCTAACTTTATAAGTAATGGTAAAATACTGAATGTTCAACCCATAAATTCAAGAATAGGACAAGAGCTGGGCGTGGTGGCGCACGCCTTTAATCCCAGCACTCAAGTGGCAGAGGTAGGAGGATCGCCCTGAGTTCAAGGCTCCCCTGAGACTCCATAGTGAATTCCAGGTCAGCCTGGGCTAGAGTGAGACCCTACCTCGAAAAATGAAAACAAACAAACAAACAAACAAAAAAAGAGTAGGACAAGAATATGTTCTTCCACTTCTATTCAAGAATATATCAGTGGCTCTGACCCACACCACAGGGCACAAATAAACACAAGGCATCACATCAGAAAGAGGGAAGTAAAACTGTTTATATTTGCAAAGACACAATTAACTATGTATGTCACCTATTTTGAATATATTTTAAAACTGCTATAAAATGTAAATAAGCTTAAGAACACTAAAGGATTTAAGATTAGGATATAAAAATAGACTCTGGTTCCATGTACAAGTAATAAAAAACTGGAAATTGAAATACAAAAGCATCTGAAATAGTATCAAGGGCTGGAGAGATGGCTCAGTGGTTAAGGCGCTTGCCTGCAAAGCCTAATGGCCCCCGGTTCAATTCCCTAGTACCCACGTAGAGCCACATGCAAAAAGGAGCACATGCATCTGGATTTACTTGCAGTGGCTGGAGGTCCTGGCAAGCCCATTCTCTCTCTCTCTCTGTCTTTGAAAAATAAAAAAAAATTCAGGACTGGAGAGATTGCTCAGTGGTTAAGGTGCTTGCCTGCAAAGCCCCAGTACCCATATAAAGCCAGATGCACAAAGTGGAAAATACAGTGGAGTTCATTTGTAGCAGCTAGAGGCCCTGGCATGCCCTGCCCATTCTTTCTCTCTGTCCATATATATCTTTCTGCTTGCAAATAAATAAGAAAAATTTAATTTTTAAAAACTCAGTAATATTGCCAGGCGTGGTGGCACACGCCTTTAATCCCAGCACTCGGGAGGCAGAGGTAGGAGGATCGCTGTGAGTTCGAGGCCACACTGAGACTGCATAGTAAATTCCAGGTCAGCCTGGGCTAGAGAGAGACCCTCCCTCAACCCCCCCCAAAAGAAAATCTAACAAGTTATGCCCACTAAAATATAAGTCTTATTTGCATGTCAATCTTGCTTCAGTAAAGCTATTAACAAATAAATAAGAGCACTTTATGAACTCAGACTTGATCTGCCTCAGTGGATCCCATCTGTCAGAGGAGACAGAGACAAAGGACCTTAAGGATTTGGTGGTGGGACTTGGGGAAGCAGCCCAGAGACCCACGGGACGCAGTGAGATGAAACGCTGCCCAACAGAGCAGAGTTTCCAAGATGTTAAAAATGGTCCATTTGCTCTTGCATCTGATCAGCTTGGAAGGCCTTAAAGTCACAGCATAACCTGAGAGATGAAATGCAATCCAATTTATTTTACAGATAAAGAAATGAACGCAACAGAGATAAAGGGACTTGCCTTGGGCCACACAGCTTCTAGAGCTCAAAATAGAACGTGGGGGCGCTGAGGCCTGCTCGGATGCAGTCCTATTCCACATCTGAGAAGCGCTGGGGTCGGATTCACCCAGTCTAAGGAGACAGAATCGGACCCCTGGGATCCTGAATTCCAGCATGCTCACCAGGAGGGTCGAGGCTGCTTGAAAGCTTAGGTGATGTGAATTCCTGGTTTGTTTGTTTTTTTTCAGTTTTCTGAAGTAGGGTCTCCCTCTAGCTCAAGCTGACCTGGAATTCACTACGTAGTCTCAGGGTGGCCTCAAATTTACAGAGATCCTCCTTCCTCTGCCTCCCGAGTGCTGGGATTAAAGGCGTGTGCCACCAGCCTGGATTTCCTTTTTTTTTTTTTTTTAACATTTTCTTTTTATTTGTTTATTTGAAAGAAGCAGAGAGAAAGAGAGAAGGATTGAGTGAGCCAGGGTCTCCAGCTGCTGGAAACAAACTCCAGATGCTGCACCACCTTGTGCATCTAGTTTACCTGGGTTCTGGGGAGTTGAACCCGCGTCCTTTGGCTTTGCAGTCAAGTGCCTTAACCTCTAAGCCACCTCTCCAGTCCCATGATTTGAATTCTTTAGAGTTATTGTTAATCGTGCTATGAGATCATTGTTTTTTATTTTTATGGTTTATTTTTTTTTTGGTAACTTTTTTCAAGGTAGGGTCTGACTCTGGTCCAGGCTGACCTGGAATTCACTATGGAGTCTCAGGGTGGCCTCGAACTCACTGCAGTCCTCCTACCTCTGCCTCCCAAGTGCTGGGATTAAAGGCGTGCGCCACCACGCCTGGAGTGGTAATTATTTTTATGACAGAAAGCAAGAGAGAGAGAGAGAGAGAATTGGTGCTCCAGGACCTCCAGCCACTGTAACTGAACTCCAGACGCATGTGCCACCTTGTGCATCTGGGGGAGTTGAACCTGGGTCCTTAGGATTCGCAGGCAAGCGTCTTAACCACTAAGCCATCTCTCTAGCCCAATATTGATCTTGAAAGCACATTTATTCCAAATGTAATTGTTATATCAACGAACAACAGAAGCATAATGCAAATTTTCACTTGCCTGTGTGAAATTTCACTTAATGAGAAATACTAGTTGTTTCTTTAATTTTTTATTGACAACTTACATAAATATAGACAATAAACCATTTTGTGTCTGGAGGAGCACAGTGTAAGGAGTCCTATTCTTCCTTTGGCTCTTACATTCTTTCCGCCACCTCTTCGGCAATGGACCCTGAGCCTTGGAAGGTGTGACAGAGATATTTCCGTGCTGAACACTCCTCTGTCACTTCTTCTCAGCACTATGGTGACTTTTGGGTCATCCCAGAGGTCACCACCATCTGAAGAGAGGCTTCTCTAAAAGCATTAATATATGGGTGTGACCATTAGGAAAAGTGCTTATAGGGCACTTTGGTGAGCATAATATATGCATTTAGCCAGACAACAGCAGGCGTTACTCTCCTAGGGCTCATGACCTCCCCTGTCATAGGCTTTTGAATCTGGCTTGGTGGCGCGTGCCTTCAATACCAGCCCTCAGGAGGCAGAGGTAGGAGGAACGCCCTGAGTTTGCGGCCACCCTGAGACTACATAGTGAATTCCAGGTCAGCCAGAGCTAGAGTGAGACCCTACCTCGGAAAACCAAAAAAATAAAATAAAATAAAATAAAAGCAGAAAACTACTTAGTCTAACAACCTGCCTAGGTTATAAAAAGTGCACACACACACACACCTTTCAAACATCCACCCAATGCCTCAGTTCACCGTGTGTGTTATATGTCACACCCAAAGCTAGGGGTGGTGGCTCACACTTGTCATTGCGGCACTTGGGAAGCTGAAGTAGAATTGCCACGAGGGCTGCAGAGATGGCCTAGTGGTTGAGGCGCTTGCCTGTAAAGGCCAAGGACCCAGGTTCCGATCCCCAGTACCCCCATAAACCAGATGCGCACTGTGGAACATGTGTCTGTCATCTATTTGCAGCAGCTGGAGGCCCTGGTGTGCCCATTATCTCTTTCTCCCTCCCTTCCTCTCTCTCTCTCTCAAATAAAATAAATAAATAAACATTAAAAAAAAAAAAAAGAATTGGCTGGGCCAGGCAGAAGTAGAAGGATTTACCATGAATTCAAGGACACCCTGAGAATTCATAGTGAATTCCAGGTCAGCCTGAGCTACAGTGAGACCCTGCCTCGATAAACAAACAAACAAACAAACAAACCAAAAAGTCCGGCTGGAGAGATGGCTTAGCGGTTAAGCGCTTGCCTGTGAAGCCTAAGGACCCCGGTTCGAGGCTCGCTTCCCCAGGACCCACGTTAGCCAGATGCACAAGGGGGCGCACACGTCTGGAGTTCGTTTGCAGGGGCTGGAAGCCCTGGCGCGCCCGTTCTTTCTCTCTCTCTCTCCTCTTTCTCTCTCTCTGCCTGTTGCTCTCAAATAAATAAATAAATTTATTTTTAACAAGTCACACCCACCAAATCTGTTACCATGACTTTTCTTCTGAGTTCACACCACTTTCTTTCCCACAAACTAACAAGCTACAACCTTCCGGTGACCCCTTCCAAGAACAAATTTCAGATTTTTTTTTAAAAAACAAAGTGTCATGTTAATTGTATTACCTGTGAATAAGACTGTTCTACTTACAAAATGATTATATATTATAGGTATGAAAATGTAATACTGCATAGCATGATGGGTTTTTTTCTAATTTTTTTTGTCATTTTTATTTCTTTATTTGAGAGTGACAGAGAGAGAGGGAGAGAAAGAGACAGATAGAAAGGGAATGGGCACAGCAGGGCCCCCGGCCTCTGCAAATGAACTCCAGACGCGTGCGGCCCCCTGTGCATCTGGCTAACGTGGGACCTGGGGAACCGAGCCTCGAACCGGGGTCCTTAGGCTTCACAGGCAAGCGCTTAACCGCTAAGCCATCTCTCCAGCCTGCATGATGGTTTTTGTAAAAATATTTTATTCATTTGCAAGCAGAGAGGGAGGGAGGGAGGCACGGGGCTAGACAGAGACAGAGATAGATAGAGAATGAATGCAGAGGCACGCCAGCGCCTCTTGCCGCTGCAAGCGTATGCACCACTTTGTGTGACTGGCTTTGCATAGGTACTGGGGAATTGAACCCAGGCTGTCAGGCTCTGTAAGCAAGTGCCTTGAGCTGCTGGGGCATCTCTCCAGCCTGCATTACGGTTTGTTTGTTGGTTGGTTTATTTTTATTTATTTATTTGAGAGCAACAGAGAGAGAGGGAGAGAGAATGGGGGTGCCAGGGCTTCCAACCAGTGCAAATGAACTCCAGACGCGTGCGCCCCCTTGTGCATCTGGCTAACATGGGTCCTGGGGAATCGAGCCTTGAACCTGGGTCCATAGGCTTCACAGGCAAGCCATCTCTCCAGCCCTGCATTATGGTTTTTTATGAAGGGAAGTGTGTATGCTATTACTGCAGAGCTGTATTGGCATGATAGACCCTTAAGAGGCTAATCTTGGGTCTGGTAGATATGCATATGTGCATATATATATATATATATGTATATATGTATATATACACGCAGGCGCGCGCGCGCACGCACACACACACACACACACACACACACACACACACACACACACACGCAGCCTTGTTTAACCACTATCAGACAGGTTTCCTGTTTTGTAAGTTAGTTTTGGGGCTAGTGGAAAAGAAAAGTCCCTTTGCTCCCAGGTGGCTGGTACTTGTAGGATATTGTTCCTTTGTTCCTCTTTTTTTTTTTTTTAATTTTTTGTGTATTTTTATTTATTTATTTGAGAGTGACAGACAGAGAGAGAAAGAGTCAGTTAGAGAGAGAATGGGCGTGCCAGGGCTTCCAGCCTCTGCAAACGAACTCCAGACGCGTGCGCCCCCTTGTGCATCTGGCTAACGCGGGTCCTGGGGAATCGAGCCTCCAACTGGGGTTCTTAGGCTTCACAGACAAGCGCTTAACCGCTAAGTCATCTCTCCAGGCCCCTTTGTTCTCTTGATCAGTGACTTAGGATGGGATTGGAAACTGTCAGCACTGGCCAGGAAAGACAGGTTCTGGGCTCGTCCATATGTGAAGCATAAGCCTTAGGCGTCTCAGGTGCTGGACACAGATACAAGTCACAGTGTGCTGTGCCCATGGTCTGCCTCAGGAGCTCCCAAGGAACTGAGCAGGTTAAGGAGGCCTGGGCCCTGCTCCAGACCTGCCAAGTCAAAACCTCTAGGGTCGGGCCAGGGAGCTGGATTCTGACAGCATTCAGTGACCCCTCTGGCGCCCTGACCTTCAGAAAGGAGCCAGTGGGCTAGACCCTCTACCTGAAATACAGCGGCACACGGGACATAGAGCCAGGTCACGAGGGGATGGGTGATAAAGTCGAGCTACGTTTTCCCTCTGAAACAGCTGGCTCTTCCTGTTTTATCATTATTGTCCAGTTACAATGGCCTTTGTCCAACTTCAGACCACAATTGTTGAGGATTTGTCATGTGTTGACTTATAATGGAGGGTTGGTATAAAGAAAGTTCCAGAGAGGGGCTTGATAGATTAAAGAGCGCTTTTCTATAGCAGGTTCATTAAGTTCATATCCCAACTGTCTGTCAATATTTTTTTTTTCCAGAACTTTGAGTGAAATTCTCTGGTGTGTTCTGAAACAAAGATCAGTAGTTTCCTAATGAATGATTTCTGTCTTCCATCATCTGGCCAGTGATTAAACAGCATTGAATTTTGTATTTGTGTACAAGGTGGGATGGGAACAAAACAGCAGTTAAAAAATTACGTAGATATTATCAGCACATTAAAAGGGATATAATTATTTTCTGGAGCAAATAGCCATTATCATAATGTGTCATTCAGTGATACCTTGTGGTCATTAGCAAGTGTTAATGTGCTATTTAACTCCTTTCACCTTGGAAAGCGAGCACTTGATTATGCTTCAAGTCACAGGCAAAATAATGAAAGACTTTAGTCCTTCCTTAATGTCCCCAAATATGTATTATGAAATAACCCTAGTACTTACTAGGCTGGGAGGAAAGAAAAAAAAAAAGCTACCTTCTAGTCTATATGTGAAATAGGACATTGTCACCAAAAAAAAAAAAAAAAAAAAAGTGACTTTAGGGAGCTGGAGAGATGGCTCAGCAGTGAAGGCACTTGCCTGCAAAGCCTAAGGACCCGGGTTCAATATCCCAGGACCCACATAAAGCCCAGATGCACAAGGTGGCCCATGTGTCTGGAGATCAGTTGCAATGGCTAGAGACCCTGGCACGGCCATTCTCATTCTCTTGCTCATAAATAAGTAAATAGAAATCTAAAATGTGACTTTAAAATAAGCAATCAAGAAGATGAGCGGCCGTGGTGGCTCACGCCTTTAGTTGCAGCACTCGGGAGGCAGAGGTGGGTGGATCCGCGTGAGTTCGAGGCCACCCTGGGACTACATAGTGAATTCCAGGTCAGCCTCAGCGAGAGTGAGACCCTACCTCAAAAAACTAAAAAATGGCCTGGAGAGATGGCTTAGCGGTTAAGCGCCTGCCTGTGAAGCCTAAGGACCCCGGTTCGAGGCTTGGTTCCCCAGGTCCCACGTTAGCCAGATGCACAAGGGGGTGCACGCGTCTGGAGTTCGTTTGCAGAGGCTGGAAGTCCTGGCGCGCCCATTCTCTCTCTCTCTCTCTCTCTATCTATCTATCTATCTATCTATCTATCTCTCTGTGTCTGTCGCTCTCAAATAAGTAAATAAAAAATTTTTAAAAAAATTAAAAAAAAACTAAAAAATAAAAATAAATAAAAAAGAATCAGTGTGAACTTGTCTACGTGCTGGAAACCTCGCTTCCAGAAGCTAGGCCAGTGGTTCATTTTGCCACTTGCCCTGTCTCCAAGAGGACTTCACTGCACTTGCTTGAGAACTATCATCTCCTGATAGCAGAATGTTTACTAGATATCTACTGCTTACTTTCTTTCTTATTTTATTTTATTTTATTTATTTGAGACAGAGTAAGAGGCAGAGAGAGAGAGAGAGAGAGAGAGAGAGAGAGAGAGAAATGGGCACACCAGGGCCTCCAGCCACTGCAAACAAACTCCAGACGCATGTGCCCCCTTGTGCATGTGGCTTATGTGAGTCCTGGGGAATCGAACTTCGGTCCTTTGGCTTTGCAGGCAAGTGCTTTAACCGATAAGCCATCTCTCCAGCCCCACTATTTACTTTCAAAGGGAATGAATGAATAATATGATTTCTACAGGGAAGTGCTAGGATTAAAGGCGTGTGCCACCATGCACAGCTCCAATTTTTAAAACTATTTTATTTCATTTTATTTTTTAAGAGGCAGAGAGAGAGAGTGTGGTGTGTCAGGGCCTCTAGCCACTGCAAATGATGCATGTGCACCTGTGCATCTATAAGGGTACTGGGGAATCAAACCAGGGTCCTTAAGTTTTGTGGGCAAGTGCCTAAACCACTAATCCATTTCTCCAGCCCCATAAAATTCTTTTCCGAAAGAAAAATTTCAAACATCCAGAAAAGTTGAAAGTCTAGTTCAATTTATACCCACATATCTTCTTAGTTGCTGTGAGTTCAAGGTCACCCTGAGACTAGATAGTGAATTCCTGGTCAGCCTGGGCTAGGGCAAAATCCTACTCTGAAATGCTCCCTCCACCCAATATTTTTAAATTTTTTTTAAATTTTTATTTATTTGAGAGCAACAGACACAGAGAAAAAGATAGAGGGGGAGAGAGAAAATGGGCGCACCAGGGCTTCCAGCCTCTGCAAACGAACTCCAGACACGTGCGCCCCCTTGTGCATCTGGCTAATGTGGGACCTGGGGAACCGAGCCTCGAACCGGGGTCCTTAGGCTTCACAGGCAAGCGCTTAACCGCTAAGCCGTCTCTCCAGCCCCATTTTTTTTTTTAAATTATAACAGGGTTGGAGAGACGGCTTAGCAGTTAAGGTGCTTGACTGCGAAGGCTAAGGACCCATGTTCCATTCTCCAGGTCCCACGTAAGCCAGCCGCACAAAGGTGACACAAGTGAGCAAGGTCGCACATGTGCCCAAAGTGGTGCATGTGTATGGAGTTCCAGTGCAGTGGCTGGAGACCCTAGGGCACCAATTCTCATTCTCTCTCTCTCTCTCTCTCCCACTCTCTTGCATACAAAAAAGGCCAGTCTGTTAGGCTTTCCTCAAAAAAAAAAAAAAAGATAACAATTGGAGAGAGGACCCGGATGTAGCTCAAGAGTAGGGGATTTGCCTCGTGTGTGTGAGGCTCTGGGGTTGATCCTCAGAGTTGAAAACAAAATAATAATCAAAGAGGACCTGACGTGTACATAACTGTAATCCTTCCACTTGGGAGGTGGAGGCAGGTGGAGATAATTCAAGGCAGTCTAGGCTTGGTTACATGAGACTGCCTAAAAAAAAAAAAAAAAATGGAGAGGAAGGCTGCAGAGGCGGCTTAGTGGTTAAGGCACTTGCCTGCGAAGCCAAAGGACCCAGGTTCAATTCCCCAGGATCCACATAAGCCAGATGCACAAGGGGGTGCGTGCATCTGGAGTTTGTTTGCAGTGGCTGGAGACCCTGGTGCACACATTCTCTCTCTGTCTCTCTTTTCTCTCTCTCTTTTGCTTGCAAATAAATTAATTAATTAAAAAAAAAAAACTTTAATGGAAAGGAAAAGGAATACATGGTTTAGCCCCTTAAAGTTGATAATATTCCCAGTCACTCTAAGAAAAGCTGTGAGCCAGATTTAGCATGCAATTCCTGTTTTGTGGCTGTGAGTGGCACTCCCGAAAAACTGGACATAGAAGGAAGTGAAACCCGAAAGTGTCCCTGCCCATTTTAACTCTCTCGCTACCGAGTATATTCTGACTTGTGTACTGATTGTCAACAATGGTTTTCTTTAGTTGAAACAATTTTTTGTTTATTTGAGAGAGAGAGAGAGAAACAAATGGAGAGAATGGGCACACCAGGACCTCTAGCCATCACTGCAAACAAACTCCAGATGCTTGCACCACCTTGTGCAGCTGGCTAACGTGGGTGCTGGGGAATCGAACCTGGGTCCTTTGGGTTTGCAGGCAAATGCCTTAACTGCTAAGCCATCCCTCCTGTTTTGTTTTGTTATCTTGTAAATTAAATCTCCAGCCACTTGGCTGGAGGAGGTGTCATTGGGCCGGTCCTGGGGTCAGCCCTAAGGTGCTTCTTATTGAAGGAGGATCTAATTCAAGCATAGGTATGCAGGGCAGCCTGAGCTCTACCTGGGCTCCTGGAGTGTACTTGCTAGTGCTCTTGGCAGTGGCTTTTTTTTCCTTGCCTGGACCTGTGAAAAAGGGGCAGCGTCTTCCACCCTCATGGAACTTCCCTGATTTGTTGGCTTCTGTAAGTCCCGCCCTTCCCTACCTCTAGCCTGGTTTGGAGGCTCATCCCAGCCACTGAAGCTGACTGTGAAAACTAGAAGCTGCATGGCTATTTTATTTATTTATTTGAGACAGAGAGGAGAGAGAGAGAGAAAGAGAGAGAGAGAGAGAGAGAATTGGCGAGCCAGGGCTTCCAGCCACTGCAAACAAACTCCAGACGCGTGCACCCCCTTGTGCATCTGGCTAACGTGGGTCCTGGGGAACCGAGCCTCGAACCGGGGTCCTTAGGCTTCACAGGCAGGTGCTTAACCGCTAAGCCATCTCTTCACTCCCAATTTTCTTTTTTTAATGTTTATTTATTTATTTATTTATTTGAGAGAGAATGGGCACACCAGGGCCTCTAGCCACTGCAAAGGCACTCCAGACGCATGTGCCACCTTGTGCATCTGACTTTACGTGGGTTCTGGGGAATCGAACCTGGGTCCTTAGGCTCCCCAGGCAAGTGCCTTAGCTGCTGAGCCCAGTTTTCTTTCTGTCTCTCCCCGTTGTCAGTTTTCTTGTCCGTTTATGTTACTCCGATCTCAGCTGTCATACTTGAAGTGGGACTCTTGGGGAAAAGCACCACATTTTGTCCCAAGAATGAAAAAGGGGCGGAAGGTCCCTGTCATGCTCCCAGAACTGCTGTAAGTGCTGTCTTGTTGTCATTTGCAGTAACTGACTTGTTTACACTGCCCACCCTCCTAGGAACCAGTCCCCAGCCTCACGGTCTCTCCAATCAATAATCTTATCCTAAACTAAGTGTGGTGGATCACACCTGTATTCCCACTAGTTAGGAGGCTGAGGCAGGAAGATTGTAAACTATCTGGGCTACAGAGTGAATCCCAGGTCAGCCTGGGCTAGAGTGAGACACTACCTTGAACCCCTACCTCCCAAAACATATGACCCAGAAGCCACCGATTGTTACTAGAAAATTTCCAGTGCCAGGGATGGATACCTTCCAGTGAGTTGTTGGCCAGGGAGGTCCCTGGTGCCCCAAAACATTACATGCCATTGCCAAGGCTCTTGGTTTCCCACCAGGAATAGATGGTAAGACCGTATTGCTGAAGACTGCACATATTTGGGCTGCAAGGCCACTGAGAAATCCTGCTGGAGCTGAGCTGAAAAATCTCCCCATAGACCAGCTGACAGAAAGCTGGAAAAAGCTACACTGTATGCAACCCTGTGTGAGAGAGAAGCCATCAGTGGAGATAAACAACAGTGAATACCACAAGCCTAAGTTGGGCCAGCCAGGCCAAGTGAGCCAATGGGTGCAACAGTGGCATGTCTGTTATGGGGGAAAACAACCGTTCTCTAATTGAACTGGAGACCTGCCCCACAGGAGGGAATACATGCCTGGTACTGAAAACCTGTGATGGGGAGGTCATGAGCCCTAGGGGTGTAATGCTTGATGGTGTCTGGCTAAATGCATATATTATGCTCACCAAACTGCCCAGTAAGCACTTCTCTTAATGTTCATATTCATATATTAATGCTACTCTCACTTTTGGTTAGAGAAGCTTCTCTTTTCAGATGGTGGTGACCACTGGTGTGACCCAAAAGTCACCATAGTGCTGAGAAGAAGTGACAGAGGAGTGCTCAGCACTGAAATATCTCTATCACACCTTCCAAGTCTCGGGGTCCATTGAGGAAGAGGTGGCGTAAAGACTCTAAGAGCCAAAGGAAGGATAGGACTCCTTACAATGTGCTCCTCCAAATACAAAATGGCCTGTATATCCATGACCTCTCAGTACCTGGAATGACCTACACAAGACCCTGAAAATAGGAGGAAAGAATGATGACATCAAAATTAAAGAGAATGGTTGAGAGGGGAAGGGGATATGATGGAGAGTGGATTTGTGAGGGAGGAAATGGGGAAGAGGAGAGAATTATCATGGTTTCCTTTCTACGATTATGGAAGTTGTCAATTTAAAAAAATGTTGAGGGGGATGGAGAGATGGCTTAGCGGTTAAGTGCTTGTCTGTGAAGTCTAAGGATCCTGATTCAAGGCTCCATTCCCCAGGACCCACATAAGCCATATGCACAAGGGGGCACACGCGTCTGGAGTTCGTTTGCAGTGGCTGGAGGCCCTGGCACACCCATTCTCTCTCTCTCTGTCACTCTCTCTCTGCCTTTCTCTCTGTCACTCCCAAATAAATAAATAAAAATGAAAATTAATTTTTTTTAAAGTTGAAAAATATATATATATAACCAGATAGACCCAGAAACACCTGCACAAAGCTTCCCTGGGCACCTTCGGGATGATGGGGTCAGTTGTGTGCATCTCCAGCTGCTGTCGTTAGACACACTTCACACTGACTAAGCGGGTTACTGGGGGTGAAGTGGATGGACTTGCGCGGTGTGAGCGCAGACACATGACTCGGGGCCTTTGGGAGCAGGCTGCGTGGTATGTGGTTCGTTCCGCGCCACACCTCGCCTGTCCAGCAGGGCAACCTGTGTGAGGCCACTCCCTGAGCCACAGCCGAGCAATCCAGAAGTTTGTGTGACTCATCCAACTTGACCTTCTACCACAGGGCATGGGCACACCAGTGGCAGGAATGTCACGTGGAAAGAGAAGGCTGAGACGTGGGGAAGGGAGGCAAGGAAACAGACAGGTGTTTAGCAACTGTGGGGGGGGGGGGGCGGGGAGGGGACGGGGAGAAGCCACCTGGTCCCTTGTAAAGCTTAGGAACAAGAGCACTTCACTCCCGCTGACCGTCTGACGTTGTCTAGAGGACTACAGGCAATGCTGAGCACACGCTGCAGATCCTAAGAGCATAAGTTCAGATTCAGCATAGGTAGCCAGCGCTGTCCCATTCCGATCTTTTCTGAACGCAGGCCTGGGACACAGTGGTTCAGTGTGTACTCAGCCTAGTTGTGATGTGCCCATCCCTCAAGTACAGTCCCAGAAATGGACAGAGAGAGCAACAGTCTTTATGGGTTGTTGTTGTTCATTTTTATTTATTTATTTGAGAGCAACAGAGAAAGAGGCAGAGAGAGAGAGAGAGAGAGAGAGAGAGGATGTGCCAGGCCCTCCAGCCACTGCAGATGAACTCTAGATGCCTGCAGCACCTTGTGCATCTGGCTGACGTGGGTCCTGGGGAATGGAGCCTCGAACCGGGATCCTTAGGCTTCATAGGCAAGCGCTTAACCGCTAAGCCATCTCTCCAGCCCAAGAGTCTATTCTGGGGTAAGGCTAGTTGTCTAAGACACGGTTGGGACCAGATTAAAGCAGACAGGTTTTCAGGGGAGGCACGGCTTAAGGAGACATTCCCTCCCAGAATTGCGCAACCATTGGCTTACCATTCAAGGAAGGGCCTCCTGTTTCCGATACATGGACTCTACCCTTCACAGGGCACTAGTTAAGCTCGTATATTTCTCTTAAAAAAAAAAACAAAGCAAAACAAAATGTCCCTCTAAATTCCGTGCCCTGGGCACCTTTCTTTTCTGGCCTTTCTCGGAGGTCATTCTCTCGGAGGCTAAAGGATGTCTGACATTCAGTTACTCCTGCACATGGATTCCCAATCAACTGGAAATACATCCAGCAAAATATAGCAGACTGTCTGGCTAAATGTAGACACTATGCTCATCAAACTGCCCAGTAAGCACTTCTCTTAATGCTCATACCCACATATTAATGCTACTCTCACTTTTGGTAGAGAACCTTCTCTTTTCAGATGGCAGTGACCTGGATGACTCAGGAGGCATCATGGTGCTGGAAAGAAGTGACAGGAGTGCTCAGTACTGCAAGATCTCTATCACACCTTCCAAGGCTCGGGGTCCATTGCAGAAGAGGTGGCGGAAAGAATGTAAGAGCCAAAGGAAGGGTAGGACTCCTTACAATGTGCTCCCTCCAGACACAAAATGGCCTGGATACCCATGACCTCACAGTGCCTGACACTACCTACACAAGACCATTATAATAGGAGGAAAAGATCATGACATCAAAATAAAAGAGAGACTGATTGAGAAGGGGGAGGGGATATGATGGAGAATGGAGTTTCAAAGGGGAAAGGGGGGAGGGAGGACATTACCATGGGATATGGTCTACAATCATGGAAGTTGTTAATAAAAAAAATTAAATTAAAAAATACAGCACAGAAAAAAATAATTAATTCAACATGAATAAAAATATATATAGGGGCTGGAGAGATGGCTTAGCGGTTAAGCACTTGCCTGTGAAGCCTAAGGACCCCGGTTCGAGGCTCGATTCCCCAGGACCCACGTTAGCCAGATGCACAAGGGAGTGCATGCATCTGGAATTCATCTGCAGTGGCTGGAAGCCCTGGCGTGCCCATTCTCTCTTTCTCTCTCTGCCTCTTTCTCTGTCTGTCGCTCTCAAATAAATAAATAAAAATAAACCAAAAAAAATTAAAAAAAAAAAATATATATATATAGCAGAAGCTTTTGCCATTGCCCGGGCAAGGTCCAGTAACACCAAAATACCATTTCTACTGAATCTCACTGGAGAATGTGCAGCCCACATTCATGGAACATGTCTGTGTAAACAGACAAGGTCATCCTTGTTTTTTTTCAGCAGAAGGTGTTTTCGTATCATCAGGGTTCGGGTGTAGATAATGAGTCATTCTCCAAATGTGGTCCATTACAGACGCACCAGTACTCAGCTTGTATATACGTCACTTCTTTTACAGTAATTTTTCTCTCTTCTAATTGTACGAAATATGTTTGGTGAAATATTTATTAAAAAAAAAATAGCCTCACCCTTGGATATTACCATAATGCTCTGTCTCCTTTTACTTCCTTTTGTCCACATTCCCCATACCTCTTCCACTTAATCACTACTTCTTTCCAGCTAGTCCCTCTTTTATTTGTAAACTTTAAAATTTTTATTTATTTATTTGAGTGAGAGAGAGAAAGAAAAAGAAGAAGAAGAAGAAGAAGAGAGAAAGAATGGGCACACCAGGGCCTCCAGCCACTGCAAACAAACTCCAGACACATGCACCCCCCCCACCACCCTGGGCATCCGGCTTACGTGGGTCCTGGGGAATCAAACCTGGGTCCTTAAGCTTCACGGGCAAACACCTTAACCGCTAAGCTATCTCTCCCAGCCCTAGTCCTATTATATTTTGATGTCTCCTTCTTTTTTTTTTTTTTTGTCCTCCTCCATCATCCATCACGATATGTCAATGGGCCCAGTATTGTGCAGGTGATGGCAAGTACTGTGAGGTCGTGATTGCAATGGCCACTTCACATCCAGAAAACAGCACTCCTTCCCTTCCCTTGGCTCGTGCGTGCTTTCTGCCGCCTCTTCCACAGTGGTCACTGAGCCTTGGAGAGTGCGATACGTGATGGGCATGTCTCATTTGGTGCTGAGAACTCAGCTGCCACTCCTCAGCATTTAAAAAATTTTAATTTAATTTATTTATTAGAGAAAGAGGTAGAGAGAGAAAGAGATAGAGAATGGGCGCACCAGGGCCTCCAGCCACTGCAAACGAACAAGTGTGTGTGCACCTTGTGCATCTGGCTTATGTGGGTCCTGGGGAATTGAACCTGGGTCCTTAGTCTTCACAGGCAAACACCTTAACCACTAAACCATCGCTCCAGACCATCTTTTTTTAGCACTTTGATGAATCTTGAGTCTCCTCAGTAGTCACAGCCATCTTCCAAAAGGCACTTCTCAAGTTGGGGGTGGTGGCGCATGCCTTTAATCCCAGCACTTGGGAGGCAGAGGTAGGAGGATTGCCGTGAATCCAAGGTCATCCTGAGACAACATAGTAAATTCCAGGTCAGCCTGGACTAGAGCAAGACCCTTCCTGGGGAAAAAAAAAAAAAATGTCAGTCTTGTGGGCGCTGGGGAAATGGTTCAGTGGATAAAGCTCTTGCTCTGTAAATGTAACCCCCTGAGTTCAGGACCTCAGCACCCATGTAAATGCCAAGGGAATTCTAGGTCAGACTGGGCTAGAGTGAGACTCTACCTCGAAAAACAAAAACAACAACAAAAAAGAAATTTTTAAAAATCCAAAATTAGGGGATGGAGAGATGGCTTAGCTGTTAAGTGCTTGCCTGTGAAGCCTAAGGACCCCGGTTCGAGGCTCGATTCCCCAGGACCCACGTTAGCCAGATGCACAAGGGGGCGCACGCGTCTGGAGTTCGTTTGCAGTGGCTGGAAGCCCTGGCGCGCCCATTCTCTCTCTCTCTCTCTCTCTCTCTCTCTCTCTCTCTCTCTATCTGCCTCTTTCTGTCTCTGTCACTCTCAAATAAATAAATAAAAATGAGTAAAAAAAAAAAATTTTTAAAGTCCAAAACAATAGACCAAAAGGTAGAAATGAGAGCTGGGCGTGGTGGCTCACGCCTTTAATCCCAGCCTCGGGAGGCAGAGGTAGGAGGATTGCCATGAGTTCGAGGCCACCCTGAGACTCCATAGTGAATTCCAGGTCAGGCTGGGCTAGAGCGAGACCCAACCTCAAAAAACAAACAAACAAACAAACAAACAAACAAACAAACAAACAGGGGCTGGAGAGACGGCTTAGCTGTTAAGTGCTTGCCTGTGAAGCCTAAGGACCCCGGTTCGAGGCTCGGTTCCCCAGGTCCCACGTTAGCCAGATGCACAAGGGGGCGCATGCGTCTGGAGTTCGTTTGCAGTGGCTGGAGGCCCTGGCGCGCCCATTCTCTCTCTCTCTCTCTCTCTCTCTATCTGCCTCTCTCTCTGTGTCTGTTGCTCTCAAATAAATAAAAAAAATTAAAAACAAACAAATAAACAAAAGGTAGAATGTACTGTGAGCTCTTGCTGCATCAAAACACTTAAACTTAAGGCTGTAGGGATGGCTTAGTGGTTAAGTCCCTTGCCTGTGAAGTCTAAGAACCAGGGTTTGATTCCCCAGGACCCACCCAGATGCTCAAGGTGGTGCATGTGTCTGGAGTTCCTTTGCACTGACTAGAGGCCTGGCATGCCCATTCTCTCTCTCCCCCTCCCCTTGTGTGGTGGTTTGATTCAGGTGTCCCCTATAAACTCAGGTGTTCTGAATGCTAGGTTCCCAGCTGATGGAGATTTGGGAATTAACACCTCCTGGAGATGGTGTATTGTTGGGGGCCGGCTTATGGGTATTAAAGCCAGTTTCCCCATGCCAGTGTTTGGCATACCCTCCTGTTGCTGTCGTCCACCTTACGTTGGCCAGGGGGTGATGTCCACCCTCTGCTCATGTCATCGTTTTCCCCTGCCATCATGAAGCTTCCCCTCGAGCCTGTAAGCCAAAATAAACCTCTTTTTCCCAGAAGTTGCTCTTTGTTAGGTGATTTCTACCAGCAATGCAAACCGGACTGCAACAGTAAAGTGGTACCGAGGAGTGGGATTGCTGCTAGACACCTGACTGTGTGGCTTCGGCCTTTTGGAGCTGATTTTCAAGAGGAAAGTGGAAGGAGTTGAAACCTTGGCCTAAGAGATGCCTTGCAGTGCTGTAAGTACAGCTTGATGGACTGTTCTGGTCTGAGCTGAAAGACCTGAATGCAGTAAGAACTATGGACTGTGAGGTTTGGCTTATGAGGGTGAGAAAGAGCTTTGCTTGGACTGGGCTAGCAGTTTGTGTGAGAAGCTTGCTCTTATGCCCGTGTCCTGAGAAGTTGTGCAGGGTTGCTTTGCGTAGAAATGAACTGGTGTGTGCAGAGGGATATGGCACAGAAAGAAAAATCTTTGGGTGAACTGCTGCCCGTTCAGCTGCAACTGAGAGATTACAACCTATGAGACTGGGCTAGCTGACCTGCGCTGGGGCAACAAGAAGAATGTAGACTCTTTTGAAGGGGCCTGAGTGCTCAAGGAGTCCTGTTCTTCAAAGTCTGCTTTATTCCCCCCTGGATTAACAAATTGGCACCCTACCTGGTATCATGGAGTTTAAGAAATGCTGGTAAGAGGGTCATTGAGTTTGCAACACGGTCTTGTGTTTTGGAAATGGCCATGGGCAGTGTGAAGCGGGTTTGCTGGTTGCCTGCAGAGAGACCCCATGGGGCCATGAGGATGAACTGTGGACTGCAGTGGAGACCCAGTGGAGATGCCAGGACCATGAGATGGCTGCCAAGGAGCTGCCGGCCCTGATGAAGTTTCCCAGGACTGTGAGTAGCCTAGCTGGAGGGGCGGAATTGGAATGCCAGAGACTTGTTGCTGGTTAGAATTATCAGACTTGGAGATTTGTCACTGGCTAGAGTTGCTGGACTTGAAGCTATAGTTTGATATTTGCCTTGGTTGTTTTAAATTTTGTATTGGTTGAATGTTTCTTTGCTATGCCCAATGCCATCTTTTGCAGTGTGAATATTTATGCTGTGCCATTATGGATTTTTTTGAGGTTATTTTTTGGTATTATGGCTCAGTTAAAAGATCTTGGACTATGGGGATGTATGAACATCATTGAGATTGATTAAAAAAAAAATGGGGACTCTTAAAGTCAGACTGAATGCATTGTATTTTACATAATGCATGGATATCAGTTTATGGGGGCCAGGGGCGGAATGTGGTAGTTTGATTCAAGTGTCCCCCATAAACTTAGGTGTTCTGAATGCTAGCTCCCCAGCTGATGGAGATTTGGGAATTAACGCCTCCTGGAGGGAGTGTATTGTTGGGGGCCGGCTTATGGGTATTAAAGCCAGTTTCCCCTTGCCAGTGTTTGGCATACCCTCCTGTTGCTGTGGTCCACCTGATGTTGGCCAAGGGGTGATGTCCACCCTCTGCTCATGCCATCGTTTTCCCCTGCCATCGTGAAGCTTCCCCTCGAGCCTGTAAGCCAAAATAAATCTCTTTTTCCCAGAAGCTGCTCTTTGTTGGGCGATTTCTACCAGCAATGCGAACCTGACTGCAACACCTTGTCTCCCTCAAATAAATAAATATTTAAAAAAAAACACACTTAAACTTGAGTGACTTGCGTCAACAACCATTTCTTCTGCCTCACAGCGCAGGGCTGGGCTGGGCCAGGTCCACTTGTACAGCTCCGGTTGTGTTTGCAGTTAGCTGGTTGACCTGAGTCAGGTGGGGATAGCTCTCTCTGCCTGGCCTCTCGTTCCCCAGAAATCTAGGGGCGCTTTGGTCTTGGTGTCCCACTTAGCACTGCCCCCGAGTCAGGTCTGAGTGAATCACGTCCTGAAAACTGGCATTTTCTATAGCTCCCTGTCACGTTCTGTGGGACAAAATTAATCACAAGTGGAAGGGAAATGAATTCCCTTTCTCTCCATTCTGTCCTTCCTTCCTACTTTCCTTCCTTTCAGTTCCCTTTTCTTTCCTTCCTTTTCTCCATCCTTCCTTCCTTCCCTTTCCTTCTTCCCCCTTTCTTCTTTACATCCCTTTTTCTTTCTTCCTTCCTTCCTCCCTTCCTTCCTTTCTTCCTTCCTTTGTTTGTGTGTTTCTTTTTTCTTCCTATCTTTATTTCTATCTATCTAACTTTCTTTCTTTTTGTCTCTCTCTCTCTCTCTCTTTCATTCATTCATTAGGAGACATGCTCTATTATGTAATCCAGGTTGGCCTTGAACTCCTGATCCACCTGTCTCTACCTCCCAACTGCTAGAATTACAGGAGTGTGCCCCCCCTCCTGGAAGATTCCATGCTTTGATATAGGGCATGTCTAAGACACATAGTCAAGACGTCTGGGTATGTGAAGGAAAGGAAACAATTATGGCATTTTTTTTCCCCTCATACAATCTGTCATCGGGATATAATCTAAAACAGTAGCAGCACATATATAAAACATAGAAATGCAGTTGACTTCTACCTTATTCCTAACATTTTTCTATACCAGCAATTTTGTTATACAATAAGCATGTGCTACTTATATCACCAAAATTGAGCTACTTCCAATCTAAATGTTGCTAAGAGGTTATTTATTTATTTTTTTTAATTTGCAAAGGGAGAGAAAGAATGTGTTTACACCATCTAGCGGGGTTTGGATAAATGCAGAATGAACCCCCTCCAGACAAAACATAATTTAAAGGCAGGTCAGGGGGTTCCCTGGAGACAGAACCCTGTACTGTTCCCACAGCTTTTATTTATTTATTTATTTAGTTAGTTAGTTAGTTATTTATTTTGGTTTTTCGAGGCAGGGTCTCACTCTGGCTCAGGCTGACCTGGAATTCACTGTGTCGTCTCAGGGCGGCCTTGAACTCACGGCGATCCTCCTACCTCTGCCTCCCGAGTGCTGGGATTAAAGGCGTGTGCCACCACGCCCGGCTCAGCTTTTATTTTTAAACTTTTTATTTATTTATGTGTTTGAGGGAGGCACAGAGAGAAAGAGGCAGGTAGAGGGAGAGTGTCGCAGTCCGGTTCGCGTTGCTGGTAGAAATCACCCAACCAATAGCAACTTGTGGGGAAAAAAGGTTTATTTTGGCTTACAGGCTCGAGGGGGAAGCTCCATGATGGCAGGGGAAACATTGGCATGTGCAGAGGGTGGACATCGCCCCCTGGCCAACGTAAGATAGACCATAGCAACAGGAGAGTGTTTCAAGCACTGGCTTGGGGAAACTGCTGGCTGTAACACCCATGAGCCCGCCCCCAACAATACACTGCCTCCATAAGGCATTAATTCCCAAATCTCCTTCAGCTGGGAATCTGGCAACCAGAACACCTAAGTTTATGGGGAACACCTGAATCAAACTACCACAGAAAGAATGGGCCCACCAGGGCTTCAACTGCTGCAAATAAACTCCAGACACATGCGCCCCCTTGTGCATCTGGCTTACTTGGGCCCTGGGGAATGGAACCTGGGTCCTTTTGCTTTGCAGACAAGCACCTTAATGGCTCAGCTATTTCTCCAGGCCCCTCACAGCTTTTATTTAAGATTCATCAATAGAAAACTACAGGGAGCTATAGCCAAATGGAAAGGTTGTAATGACCGACATGACAAATCATGAGTTGATTGACTCTTGTACGTTCTCATAGACCCGTGAGTTTGCTTGACTTGCCCTTATAGTTCAGATCACATTTGCGAGTTGTTTGGAGAAGCTGTGAGCCGGGGCCTTCAAGATACCCCACCCAAGGTGCACAGCCTTCCATGTCCTCAAGCTGAGCCAGTGCAAAGACTACCTTGTTGTGAATTAGCTTCATGTCTACATCTCCCCAGTTTAGCTTGATATCCACATGAATGGGCGCACCAGGGCCTCTGGTCACTGCAAATGAACTCCAGATGCATGGGCCACTCTATGCATCTGGCTTTACATGGGTACTGGGGAATTGGACCCAGGCCTTTAGGCTTTTCAGGCACACACCTTAACTGCTGAACCATCTCTGCAGCCCCATTATCATTTTCAACATCATTAAAAAAAAAACACAGGATGTCTGGAAAAATGTATATACTATGCTTATCAAACTGCCCAGTAAGCACTTCTCTTAATATTCATACCCTTATATTAACGCTACTCTCACTTTGGGTAGAGAATCTTCCCTTTTCAGATGGCAGTGACCTTGGGACGACTCAGAAGGTATCATAGTGCTGGAAGTGACTGGAGTACTGAGTAACATCTCGATCATACTTTCCAAGGCTCAGGGTCTAATGCGGAAGAGGTAGCGGAAAGAATGTAAGAGCCAAAGGAAGGGTAGGACTCCTTACAACGTGCTCCCTCCAGACACAAAAATGGCCTGGATACCCATGACCTCACAGTGCCTGACACTACCTACACAAGACCATCATAATAGGAGGAAAAGATGATGACATCAAAATAAAAGAGAGACTGATTGAGAAGGGGAGGGGATATGATGGAGAGTGGAGTTTCAAAGGGGAAAGTGGGGGGGGGGGGGCATTACCATGGGATATTTTTTATAATCATGGAAGTTAATAGAAATTTGAAAAAAATAAAACTAAAAAGAGACACATTTGGGGCTAGAAATATGGGTTAGCAATTAAGCTGCGTGCCTGCAAAGCCTAAGGACACAGGCTTGAGTCCCCGGAACCCACATAAAGTCAGATGTACACAGTGGTGCATCTTGGCTCTGGAGTTTGTTTCCAGTGGCTGGAGGCGCTGGTGTGCCCATTCTCTCCCCACTCCTCTCTCTAATAAATACAAATAAAATTAAAAACTAAAAGAATATATATGAAGACTGGAAAAAAAAAAGAGACACATTTGTTATCTCCCCAGATCCTTCCCAGGAAGCATGAAATATAATAGATTCTTGCATAAAAAAAGTCTTTCCCACCGGGGGGCGGGGGGATGGCACACGCCTTTAATCCCAGCATTTAGGAGGTAGAGGCAGGAGGATCACTGTGAGTTTGAGGCCACCCTGAGACTCCATAGTGAATTCCAGCTCAGCCTGGGCTAGAGTGAGACTCTACTTCGAAAAACCGAAAAAAAAAGACGTCTTTCCCAAGAGTGACATTTATTCTTGTTTGGAGAGAGAGTGTGTGTGTGTGTGTGTTCCAATTCATGTTTCTGTATGACTAAGCCGTGTGTGTTCACAACAGTTATAAATGGCAGTGAAGGAATATCCTGTAACATTGAGCAAGTCTTTTCGCCCGGAATTTTGTGTTATCTTACAGCAGTAAAGCCCCCTTCTCTGTTAAGGCCTTGTGATGGATGAGGAAGCAGATGGTATTCTTCACCCTCTACCAATGGGGTCGCTCGAGGGGGCTTGGCAGATGGAGGGAGGGCGTTGCTGCTCCTGTCTGCCAGGTGATGGCACGTGACCCAGACACCCACTGTTGCTTAGATGTTCCAGAAGTAGCATGATGGCACCCCAGGAGAAGACATCAGCAGTAGCTGCACGACACACACCCCCAGCTAAAACACTGTGCCCCAGTTCTCCAGGACCCCTCCCTCCCTCCCCCAGTTCCTCCTGCCTTCCCACAGTGTCACCCTCCACTTTTTCAGTTCAGTTAATTTTGTCAACCAAGGTCCAAAAATCTTAAATGGAAATAAAATTACGGAAATATGGAATTCATAAGATTTTTTTGACAGTAGGTCTGATCACAGAAATCAGAGTTCATTTAAAAAAAAAATAATTTTGGGGCTGAAGAGATGACTTAGTGGTTAAGGCACTTACTTGCCTGTGAAGCCTAAAGACCCAGGTTCTATTCTCCAGGACCCATGTAAGCCAGATGCCCAGGAAAGCACATGCGTCTGGAGTTAAATTGCAGTGGCCCATGGTACTGGTGCACCTATTCTCTCTCTCTCCCTTTCTCTCTCAAATTAATACATAAAAAAAATTATTTTAAAAAACAATTAGGCCAGGCGTGGTGGTGCACGCCTTTAATCCCAGCACTTGGGAGGCAGAGGTAGGAGGATCGCTGTGAGTTCGAGGCCATCCTGACACTCCATAGTGAATTCCAGGTTAGCCTGGGCTAGAGTGAGACCCTACCTCAAAAAAAAAAACAAAACAACAGTTAGGAGTTGGAGAGATGCTTTAGCAGTTAAAGCCCTTGCCTGTGACGCCTAAGGACGCAGGTTCGATTCTCTAGTATCCACTTAAGCCAGATGCACAAGGTGGCACATGCCTCTGGAGTTTGTACACAGTGAGTAGAAACCCTGGTGCACCCATTCTCTATATGACTCTCTCTCTCCAATAAATAAATAAAGTAGAAGGAAAATACTTAATAGTAGAGGCCAGTAAGTTAAAAAGGAGACATAAAGGGAAGAGAAAGGAAGGGAGGAGGGTACTTAATAGGTTGATATTGTATGTATGTAAGTATAATGATTGTGTTGGGGAGGTAATATGATGGAGAATGGAATTTCAAAGGGGAAAGTGTGGGGGAGAGGGAGGGAATTAACATGGGATTTTTTTTTAATAATCATGGAAAATGCTAATAAAAATTTAAAAAAATAAAGTATTTAAATTTTTCTTTTAGTTATTTGAGAGAGAGTGTGTGTGTATATGGGTGCACCAGAGCCTCTTCCAACTGCAAACTCCAGATGCATGTGCCACTTTGTGCATCTGGCTTTACTTGGGTACTGGGGAATAGAACCCAGGCCATCAGGCTTTGCAAGAAAGTGACTTTTAACTGCTGAGCTATTTCTCCAGCCCTCAGTGTGCATAGACATAAGTCTAGACCAAGTGAAGACCTTTGAGCATGTCTTCTCTCCATAATGGTTTTGTTTTTCATATCTGTGTTCTGAGGCACAGGTGGGGGATCATTATGAGTTTGAGGCCAGCCTGGGACTACAAGGTAAGTTCCAGGTCAGCCTTGACTACAGTGAGATCTTGTCTCTACCCTCCTACAAAAATAAATATAAAGCCGGGTGTGGTGGCGCACACCTTTAATCCCAGCACTTGGGAGGCAGAGGTAGGAGGATCTCTGTGTGTTTGAGGCCACCCTAAGAATACATAGTGAATTCCAGGTCAGCCTGGGCTAGAGTGAAACCCACCTCAAAAAAAGAAAAGAAGGGCTCGAGAGATGGCTTAGCGGTTAAGCGCTTGCCTGTGAAGCCTAAGGACCCCAGTTCGAGGCTCGGTTCCCCAGGTCCCACCTTAGCCAGATGCACAAGGGGGCGCATGCGTCTGGAGTTCGTTTGCAGAGGCTGGAAGCCCTGGTGTGCCCATTCTCTCTCTCTCTCCCTCTATCTCTTTCTCTCTGTGTCTGTTGCTCTCAAATAAATAAATAAAAAAAAAAAGAAAAGAAAAGAACAGAAAAGAAAAAGAAATACAGGTATAGATTCATAAGGACATACTACAGTTAATCTTTTTGCTAATTTGATAGGCCAAATTGCAGTTTGCCAAAAGTGATACCTTATATTAGATTTAGTTATTGATTACTTTTAATTATTTAGTAAGGAAACATCTCTTAAGTGTGTATGTACCTGAACAAAATCTATCATAGGCAAAAAATTCCTCAGAATTCTCGTCTTCTTATTCCAGTATAGGCATAAAAATATTTTTCTACTCTGCTTTTTCTTTCTCTCTGTGTCAAATAAATGAATAAAAAATATTTTAAAACGTGGGGCTGCACTACAGTAAACTTATAAATATGTTTACAAGGGGAGAGCGAGTTCTCTGGGCTGCCTGACCATTCCCGCACCTCCAGGTTCTGGTGAGCTTCTCCTCATGTGGGCAAGGCTACCCCCTGCTCCCCGAAGGCAGAAGCTCTTTGAACTTTTTTTTTTTTCTCTCTCTCTAAATCTCTTTTTATGTTTTTTCCAGGCCCCGCCCATGAGTTCTCAGATGACACGGGTATATTCATTGTCCTTGCCTTGGTTCTGTACTTCCCGCAGTAAATACAATAATTTGAAAATAATTAAAAGGGCTGGAGAGATGGCTTAGCGGTTAAGTGCTTGCCTGTGAAGCCTAAGGACCCCAGTTCGAGGCTCAACTCCCCAGGACCCACGTTAGCCAGATGCACAAGGGGGCGCATGCATCTGGAGTTCGTTTGCAGTGGCTGGAAGCCCTGGCGCGCCCATTCTCTCTCTCTCTCTCTCTCTCTCTCTCTCTCTCTCTCTCTCTATCTCTATCTCTATCTCTCTATCTCTCTGTGTGTGTGTGTGCTTGTCACTCTCAAATAAATAAATAAAGTTTAAAAAAATAATTTAAAAAAAGATGGGGCTGGAGAGATGGCTTAGCGGTTAAGCGCTTGCCTGTGAAGCCTAAGGACCCCGGTTCGAGGCTCGATTCCCCAGGACCCACGTTAGCCAGATGCACCAGGGGGCGCACACGTCTGGAGTTCGTTTGCGGTGGCTGGAGGCCCTGGCGCCCCCATTCTCTCTATCTATCTGCCTCTTTCTCCCTCTGTCACTCTCAAATAAATAAATAAAAATAAACAAAACTTTAAAAAATGAAAAAGAAAAAAGATGGGGGGCTGGAGAGATGGCTTAGCAGTTAAGGCGCTTGCCTGAGAAGCTTAAGAACTCATGTTTAAATCTCCAGGTCCCACGTAAGCCAGACACACAGTGATACAAGTGTGCAATGTCGTATATGCACACAAGGGAACACACGTGTCTCGAGATCATTTTCAGCACCTGAAGGCCCTGGAGTGCCCATTTTGTCTCTGTCTCTCTCTTGCACTCTCTTAAAAAAAAAAAAAAAAAAGAAGATGGGGCGGGGGAGATGGCAGTTAAGGGCATTTTCTTGCAAGCCTGATGGCCTTGGTATGATTCTCCAATACCCACATAAAAACAGATGTACAGGGCTGGAGAGATGGCTTAGCAGTTAAGCGCTTGCCTGTGAAGCCTAAGGACCCCGGTTCGAGGCTCAGTTCCCCAGGTCCCACGTTAGCCAGATGCACAAGGGGGTGCACGCATCTGGAGTTCGTTTGCAGAGGCTGGAAGCCCTGGCGCGCCCATTCTCTCTCTCTCCCTCTACCTGTCTTTCTCTCTGTGTCTGTCGCCCTCAAATAAATAAATAAATAATTTTTAAAAAAAACAGATGTACAATGTGGCACATGTGTCTGGAGTCTGTTTGCAGTGGCAGGAGGCCCTGGTGTGCCCATACACACACACACGCACACACACATACACACACATGCACGCACGCATACTTTCTTCCTTTTTCTTTCTCCCTCTCTCAAATAAATAAAAATGTTAAAATTTTTTTCTAAAGTTATTAATTACATTAGAAAGTTAGAAGCAACGATCTCTTCTTTGAGATTTATTGTTTAATTATAATAAATTTCTTTATAAACTTTGTGCAACCCCTGATAATCAATACTATATTATGTCTATATACAGTCAAACAGGAGAAGGAAGAGGTGGAACTGGTAGGCTTCTTTTTTTGTTTTGGTTTTTTGAGGTAGGGTCTCACTGTAGTCCAGGCTGTCCTGGAATTCACTATGCAGTCTCAGGGCGGCCTCAAACTCATGTTGATCCTCCTACCTCTGCCTCCCGAGTGCTGGGATTAAAGGCATGCGCCACCACGCCTGTCCTGGTAGACTTTTAAGTAGAATAATACCTCAAGGGCTGGATAGATGGCTTAAAGTAAGGTGTTTGCCTGGGAAGCATAAGAATCCAGGTTCGATTCCCCAGTACCTACGTACAAGGTGGCACCTGCATCTGGAGTTTGTTTGCAGTGGCTAGAAGCCCTGGTGTGCCCATTCTCTCTCTGTCTCTCTCTCTCTCTCTCTTCCTCTGCCTCTTTCTCTCAAATAAAAAAATAAATAAATACTGCAAGATATTAATTACTATACACATGGAGTACATTAAAATTTCAAAGGAGGGTGCTGGAGATATGGCTTTAGGGGTTAAGGCTTTTGCCTATGAAGTAGAAGGACCCAGGTTCGATTCCCCAGGACCCATGTAAACCAGATGCACAAGGGGGCGCACGCATCTGGAGTTCATTTGCAGCAGCTGGAGGCCCTGGTTTGCCCATTCTCCCTCTCTCTGCTTCTCTCTAAATAAATAAATAAATAAATAAATGTAAAATATATATTTTTTTAAATTTAAAGGAAAGTATTGCAAAGAGTAGAAGGAATTTTATCAGAATAGTAATGGTAATGTCAAAGGATAAAACAACTTAAAGATTTTAATTAACTTTATGTTCAGTCCAGAATTGGAAACACTCATTCTATTTTATGAGATAAAGATTGTTTGATTCCAGAATAGGAAAAAGGGCAATTAAAATGTTTAAATTGTAGTGTTGTTCTCTAACAGTGGTTATATGAGAGTCACAGGATTAAGAGTAATTTTTTCTTCTTTAATTCCCTTATAAAAAATTTCTATAGGGCTGGAGAGATGGCTTAGCGGTTAAGCGCTTGCCTGTGAAGCCTAAGGACCCCGGTTCGAGGCTCGGTTCCCCAGGTCCCACGTTAGCCAGATGCACAAGGGGACGCACGCGTCTGGAGTTCGTTTGCAGAGGCTGGAAGCCCTGGCGAGCCCATTCTCTCTCTCTCCCTCTATCTGTCTTTCTCTCTGTGTCTGTCGCTCTCAAATAAATAAATAAAAAATGAACCAAAAAAAAAATTTAAAAAAAAAATTTCTATAGAAGCATTATATCTTTTTCACCGGAAAAAAAAAAAAGTTTATTAAAAAAAAAATCACATTCTGCTGAATTAAAAAAAATCTGGCTAGGTGCAGTGGTGTAGACCTTTAATCCCAGCACTTGAGAGGCCAGGGTAGGAGGGGCCCCGTGAGTTCAAGGCCACATATGAGACTACATAGTGAATTCCAGGTCAGCCTGAGCTAGAGCGAGACCCTACCTGGGGGGTGGGGGGAATGGTTCAGTGGATAAAGCTCTTGATCTACAATGATTGAGATGGGGAGGGGATATGATGGAGAATGGAATTTCAAAGGGGAAAGTGTCAGGTGGGGAGGGAGGGAATTACCATGGGATATTTTTTTATAATCATGGAAAATGCATCCAGGTGAGCTGATCGTAACTGCCCAACCTAGCCCGCTGCATCACCATAGTGCACCAAGGTGGGAACGGGCTTCACAACTCAACGTAGGTGAGATAGAAACTCTCTGCAAAAGGTAACTTGGAGGCCGGAGAGATGGTCTAGCTGTTAAGGTGCTTGCCGGCAAAGCCAAAGGACCCAGGGTCAATTCCCCAGTACCCACATAAAGCCAGATGCAGAAGGTGGTGCATACATCTGGAGTTTGTTTACAGTGGCTACAGGCTTTGTTGTGCCCATTATTTCTCTCTCTCCCTCTGCCTCTTTCTCTCTCTCAAATAAATAAGAATGAAAATGGGGGAGGGGGGTTCGAGGTCTCACTGTAGCCCAGGCTGACCTGGAATTCACCATGTAGTCTCAGGGTGGCCTCGAACTCATGGTGATCCTCCTACCTCCGTCTCCCAAGTGCTGAGATTAAAGGTGTGTGCCACCGTGCCCTGCCCTGCAGCCCTATTTTTATTTTTTTTTAAAGTATTTGATTCTAGCTTGAGAGGCAGAGGTAGGAGGATAGCCATGATTTCGAGGCCACCCTGAGACTACATGGTGAATGCCAGGTCAGCCTGGGCTAGAGTGAGACCCTACCTCAAAAAAAAAAAAAAAATCTCAGAGTAAGTTTTTAGTCCTTGAGCTACCATGAAGTTTAAGAACTTATGTTTGAATCTCCAGGTCCCACGTAAACCAGACATGCAGGAAGACAAGCATGCAATGTCACACACGTGCACAAGGGGCGAATGCACCTGGAGTTCCTTTGCAGCGGCTGAATGCCCTGGCACACCCGTTCACTGTCTCTCTCCCTCTCTCTCTTCTTCCCCTTCTCCTCCTCCTTCTTCTTCCTCCTCCTCCTCTTCTTCTTCCTCTTCTTCTTCTTCTTTTTCCTCTTCCTCCTCTTCCTCTTCCTCTTCTTCCCCTTCTTCTCCTTCTTCTCCTTCTTCTTCTCCTTCTTCTTCTTCTTCTCCTTCTTCTTCTTCTTCTCCTTCTCCTTCTCCTTCTCCCTCTCCCTCTCCCTCTCCCTCTCCCTCTCCCTCTCCCTCTCCCTCTCCCTCTCCCTCTCCCTCTCCCTCTCCCTCTCCCTCTCCCTCTCCCTCTCCCTCTCCCTCTCCCTCTCCCTCTCCCTCTCCCTCTCCCTCTCCCTCTCCCTCTCCCTCTCCCTCTCTCCCTCTCTCCCTCTCCCTCTCCCTCTCCCTCTCCCTCTCCTTCTTCTTCTTCCTCTTCTTTCTCTCAAATAAATTTTTAAAAACATAAAAATAATAATATGATGTTCTAATACATAGATGAACCTTTGTGTCTTGGTTTGGTTTAGATAGGGCACAGGGTCACACCATGTAGTATTGTAGGTTGGCCTGGAACTCACTGTTGAAACCCAGACAACCCCAAACTTATGATCCCTCTGCCTAAGCCTCCTGTGTACTGAGATTGTAAGGAGTGCCCCCGCACGTGTCTCTTCTCATATGTTTTTTTTAAATTTTATTTTAGAGAGAGAGACAAAGAGAAAGAGAGAATTGGCATGCCAGGGCCTCAGCCATTGCAATGGAACTCCAGACACTTTCGCCACCTAGTGGTCATGTGCAACCTTGCGCTTTCCTCACCTTTATGCTTCTGGCTAATGTGGGATCTGGAGAGCTGCACATGGGTCTTTAGGCTTCACAGGCAAGCGCCTTAACTGCTAAGCCATCTCTCCAAATCTCTTTTTTGCTTTGTTTTGTTTTTGGGTTTTCAAGGTAGGGTCTCATTCCAGCTCAAGCTGACCTGGAATTCACTATGTAGTCTCAGGGTGGCTTCAAACTCATGGTGATCCACCTACCTCTGCCTCCCGAGTGCTGTGATTAAAGGCGTGTGCCACCATGCCCAGCTTCATTTGTTTGTATAGAAGTATTTCACTTTCATCTTTCATATTTATATCTATGATTTAATCACAAATTAATTTCTGAGCCTGCTGTAAGATATAGCATGCTATAAGGGCCTTCCATATAAATAATGAAGGGCTCCATTGATTGAAAAGTCATCCTGTCCCCCACTAAATTCCCCTGATAACTTTATGGTTAGTAGCTAACTATATATGCATGTGTCTATTTTTAAACTCTATTCTGTTCCATCAATCTATTTGTCCTTATGCCAATATCATACTTAATTATGCTTTTAGAGTAAGTTTTAGATTAATTCAGCTATGTAGTATATATTTTTTGGAAGCCAGCCAGACTACATGAGTCCCTACTTCAAATCATTGCTGTTTCAAAATGCCAAATGTAGCTAGGAGTGGTGGATCACTCCTTGAATCCTCCTTTAATCAGGAGGCAGAGGTAGGAGGATTGCTGTGAGTTCAAGGCCAGCCTGGGACTACAGAATGTGTTACAGATGAGCCTGGGCTAGGCTAGAATGAGACCCTGCCTTGAAAAAACCAAAATGGATGGATGGATGGATAGATAGATAGATAGATAGATAGATGATAGATTTGAAACAGGGTCTCAGTATATATATATATATAATTTTATATTCTGGTCCCAAGTTAAAGAGGAAACATGGAACAGTTTACCACTAAAACTACAGTACCCATTGTTTTCTATGTGTACCGAGAGGTCTCAGGACATGCCACTCCAAAATATAACTCCATAGAGACAAACAAAACAGTAGGAGGAAGGTCACTTACTCCAGCGCCCTCAAAGCAGGCCATAAAACCTCACTGACATTCCTCTGCATAGCTCACAAGACCTTCGTCCCACAGCCCCACAGACACCCAGTCTGTATCGAAGGAAAGGAATGCTCTTATCTCAGAAGACAGAGAGGCGCAGAGGACAATCCAGCCCGTTTCCGCCCAGTTTATCCCCACTGGATTGTAGCACCTTTGCCCAATTAGACTTCTGCATGACGCCTAAATGCCTCTCTTCACCAAGCCTAAACACACAAATGCGCAAGTTTCCTATTTGCGGGGAATCTTCATTTCTTTTATCTTCTTTTTTAATTGACAACTTCCCTAATTGTAAACAATATCCCATGGTAATTCCCTCCCTTCCCATACTTTCCCCTTTGAACTCCACTCTCTATCATATCCCCTCCCCCTCTCAATCAGCCTCTTTTATTTTTTTTAATTTTTATTTATTTATTTGAGAGCGACAGACACAGAGAGAAAGACAGATAGAGAGAGAGAGAGAGAATGGGCGCGCCAGGGCTTCCAGCCTCTGCAAACGAACTCCAGACGCGTGCGCCCCCTTGTGCATCTGGCTAACGTGGGACCTGGGGAACTGAGCCTCGAACCAGGGTCCTTAGGCTTCACAGGCAAGCGCTTAACTGCTAAGCCATCTCTCCAGCCCAGCCTCTTTTATTTTTATTTTGAAGTCATGATCTTTTCATCCTCTTATGATGGTCTTGTGTAGGCACTGTGAGGTCATGGGTATCCAGGCCATTTTGTGTCTGGAAGAGTGCATTGTGAGCAGTCCCACCCTTCCTTTGGCTCTTACATTCTCTCCGCCACCTCTTCTGCAATAGACCCTGAGCCTTGGAAGGTGTGATGGAGAAGTCTCAGTGCTGGACACTCCTCTGTCACTTCTTCTCACTGTCACTTTTGAGTCATCTCAGGGGTCATCTGAAAAGAGAAGCTTCTCTAACCAAAAGTGAGGCTAGCATTAACATATGGGTATGAGCATTAAGAATAGGGCAGTTTGGTGAGTGTAATGTTTGCATGTAGCCAGGTAAGAGCAGAAGTTATATTCTTAGGGCTCATGACCTCCCCTGCCCGTAGGCTTTTGACTGGGTTTTCAGTAGCAGGCATGTATTCCCTCCCCTGAATCAGGTCTTCAGTCAAATTTGAGAGCAGTTGGTTTCTCCCAAAACGGACATGCCACTATTGCACTCATTTGGTCATTCGGCCTGGCTGGCCAAACTTAAGGCTTGTGGTGTTCACAGGTTTCACCTCTGATAACTTTTGTCTCCTGTAGGCCTGCATGCAGGGCTTCATTTTCCAGCTTTCTGGTCTATAAGGAGAGGGTTTTCAGCTCAGCTCCAGCTTGATTTCTCAGTGATCTTGCAGCCCAGGCATGTGAAGTCTTCAGCAATAGGGTTTTTGCCATCTATTCCTGTTGGGAAACCAAGAGCTTTGGCAATGGCCTGTAATGTTTTGGGGGGGGGGGCATCAGGGCCCTCCCTGGCTGTGGTGGTTTGAATAGATGGCCCCCAATATATTCAGTTGTTTATTTGTTCATAGTTTGCATCTGCAGCCACCTGGCTGGAGGCCATGTCACTGGGAGGATCTCAAAGTGTGGTGGTGGGTTTCAGATTTCAATCTAAAGATATGAAAAGTATGCCTAGCTGGAGCTCCTGAAGTGTGCTGTGGCTTTTGGGTTTTGGCTTCTGCTTCTCTCTCTCTCTCTGCTTGGTCCTATGAAGGCAGGCCAGCTTCTTCTGCCATTATGGAACTTCCCCTGGATCTGTAAGCTTCAGTAAATATCCCTTCCTCCATAACTGTGCCTGGTCTGGAAGCTCATCTCAGTGAACCTGAAGCTGTCTGATACACTGGCCAACAACTCACTGGAAGGTATCCCATCATTGGCACTGAAATTTTTTCTAGTAACAGTCTATGGCTTCTGGGTCAGGAACACAATTATTATTATTTTGGGGGGGGTTCGAGGTAGGGTTTCACACTAGACCAGGCTGACCTGGAATTCGCTATGTAGTCTCAGGCTGGCCTCGAACTCATGGCAATCCTCCTACCTCTGCCTCCAGAGTGCTGGGATTAAAGGCATGCACCACCACGCCCAGCTTTTTTTTGTTTTTGAGAGAGAGAGAGAGAAAATGGGTGCACCAGGGCCTTTCAGTCACTACAAATGGACGCTAGATGCCTGCGCCCCCTTGTGGGCATGTGCGACATTGCACGCCTGCATCACTTTAGCATCTGGGATCCTGGAGATTTGAACAAACGTTCTTAGGCTTCTGCAGGCAAGTGCCTCTTAACCACTGAGCCACCTCTCGGGCCCAGGAACACGATTCTTCATGAGGGAGAGAATGCCATGAGCAAACTTCTCAGGAGCACACTGCACAGACAAGGTACAGTAGCCAACCATGTGGAGAATAAGAGCCGAAGTCTCTGCGTTAGTAGGAGTCAGGGGAAGCAGTGGTTGGCAGGGCCCTGGGTTAAAGCAAACCTAAGCTGTCTGGCACCAAGGCCCCAGGCTAGGGAGGGGTCGCAGCAGCCTGAACCAACAGTTGTATCTCAGGGCCCAGACCTGCAAGGGAGCTCCTCCCCCCATTCTTGGGGGTCACAGTGAGCCTGGACCCCCAGACAAAATCTCAAACCCTGAGATCAGCAGGAAATAAGGCCACTCCCTCTCTAAGCACAGGATACCTGGACATTCCGATGAGACTTAGGCTTTGCCCATAACCCTGTGGCCTTTGGACAGCTGCCTAGGAAACTGGTATCAGCCAGCACCTTTGCAAACCTTCCCTTGGCCATTGCCTACGTGCTGGAACGAATGTCCCCATATTGGGCATAGTCTAGCAACCTTTAAACCCACCAAGGTCTATGGGTGCCTGGGCTGCAGGCCACTGAGAAGCCCAGCTGGAGCTCATGTGGAAGTTACCTGGCTGTCAGGATGCTGGAAAGAGCTACGCAGCCTGGCAGAGGAGGAACGTCGTCTGTGCTCTTAACCAGTGGTGGGCCCTGTTGAGGGACATGGCTGTCCAGCCAGGCCAAATATATCAATCTGTAACAATGGTGGCAGATCTGTTTTTGGGGAAACCAACTGCTCTCTGGTTGGATTTGAGGCCCGCTCGATGGGAGGGAATTCATGTCTCGTATTGAAATCCTAATCAAAAGCCTAAGGCTTGGGAGGTCATAAGGCCTTGGTGAAGGGGGGCTGCTACTGTGGCGTGGCTGAATGGGCATATCAGGCCCACTAAGTTGCCCTCTATTTATTTGCATTTATGCCCATGCATTAATGCTGCCCTCACTTTTAGTCAGAGAAGCTTCTCCTTTCCGATGGTGGTGACCAGTGGGATCTCTCAAAACTCAAAGTGCTGAGAAGACATGACGGTGAATGGAGAGTTCAGATCTCAAGTAGACATCTCTCTCACACTCTCCAAGGCTGAGGGGCCACCGCAGAAGAGGTGGCAGAAAGAACGTAAGTGCCAAACAATGGGGTTGGGGCGGGAGGCAGTGCTTTGGGAATGCTGTTTTCCAGACATTAAGTGGCTGTTGTGTTCATGACCTCACAGCGACTGATGCTGTCTACACCAGACCTGCATTATATGAGGGCACAAAACAAATGATGACATCAGGGAGGGAGAGATGGCTTAATGGTTAACGCATTTGCCCACAAAGCCAAAGGACCTCGTTTCGATTCCCCAGGACCCACGGAAGCCAGATGCACAAGGTGGTGCACGCTCCTGGAGTTTGTTTGCAGTGGCTGAAGGCCCTGGCACACCCATTCTCTCTCTATCTCTCTCCCTCTTTCTCTCTCAAACAAAAATACAAACGTATTTTTTTTTAATGATGACATCAAAATAGAAGAGAGACAAGGAAAAGGGGAGAAGAAAGAGGGATAAAAGGAGGATGGTTGGAGGGAATTATGATTAGGGTATATTATATATAGGAATGGAGGTTGTCAAAGAAAAAATATTTTTAAAAATATGTGAACATTCATTAATCCTGTATGAAACTACAGAATCCCTCCAAACTAACATGGATTGATTAATTAGAAATGAGTTGCCATTGTGTTAAATTAGCTAATAGTCAGGGCCTGGATAGATGGCTCAGCAGTTAAAGGCATCTGCTTGCAAAGCCTAAAGCCCTGGGTTCAATTCCTTAGTACCCACATAAAGCACAATGTACAAATGAAACATGCCTCTATACACCCAAAATTTGTTTGCAGTGGCAAGAGGCCCTGGTGTGCCCATTCTCTCTTTCTTGCTTGCTCTCTCTGCAAATAAATAAAAAGAAAAACAAACGTAGCTAATCATGTCATCCAGACAATTGCATTATTTTCCAAATCACATTTCCTGGATTCGCTATGAGAATATCATGATCATTTTTGTCAAATGTCTCTGTAGGCTAAAAATTCACGATCTATGACATCTGTGGGCGGGGAATGGGTGGCGTACTCCTGTAATCCCAGCACGTGGGGGGTAGAGGTCGGAGGGTGAGGAGCTCAGTGTCATCCTTGGCTACATATGGAGTTCCAGATCAGCCTGCGACACGCAGCAAAACCCAAACCCCAAAACCAAACAAAAACCATCTTCTAAGAGAAAATGAGGTTAGCTGGGGATACCTTTGTTTTCCGTGAACCCAAGCTGGTGCATCCTGGCAAATAAAAGTCTCCTGATTTGTTTAGCAGCGTCTGTGTCTCTGGGACTTGTAACAACTCCCGGCCCTGCCCACGGGCTAGCACCCTACTTTATCCTTCCTGGTTCTCCCCACGGGGAAGCGAAGGTGTTACTCTCACAGAAAACCAAAACAAAAGCAAAAGAAAAGCCTTGGTGATTCACTCCCGGGAGAAAGGTTGTTCCTCTGTACTCTAGTCAGAACCCAACAGCGTGCATGCAGACTGGACCAAGGTGACATGACTAATCTCCTTAGCCCCCCCATGATAACCTCCAGGAAAGAGATGAAGCCTTATTTACCCACATTGCGCTGAGCACCAGGCCAGTCCAGAGGGCTTCTTGGCACAGGCCTGGCCTTGGGGTGACCTGAGGATACTCTTACAGGTCCTCTCTTTCCCTTGCAAACCTCCAGGGAGAATGAGCGCACCAGGACTTCCAGCCATTGCAAACGAATTCCAGATGCATGCGTCACTTCGTGCATCTGGCTTCATGTGGGTAGTGGGGAATCGAACACGGGTCAGGTTTTGCAGGCAAGCACCTTAACCACTGAGCCAACTATAGCCAAATGTCTCTCTGTCACAGTGTCTCACTACGTAGCCCTGGCTGGCCTCAAACTTGCACAGATCCTAGAAGTCCCTAGAATACTGAGAGAACAGATCTCTGCTGCCACACCCTGCTTTCCGTTGTGGTTGTTTGTAAACAAGGTCTTACTCTGTAGCCCAGGCTGGCCTCAAAATCAGGACAGTCTGGCCTGGGGAAATGGCTTAGTGGTTAAGGCGTTTGCCTGCGAAGCCTAAGGATCCCGGTTTGACTCCCCAGGACCCATGTAAGCCAGATACACAAGGTGGCGCTTGCATCTGGACTTCATTTGCAGTGGCTGGGGGCCCTCATGCGCCCATTCTCTCTTTCTGTCTCTCAAGTAAATAAATAATATTTTTTTAAAAAACAGGGCTGGAGAGGTGGATTAGCGGTTAATCACTTGCCTGTGAAGCCTAAGGATCCCGATTAGAGGCTCGATTCCCCAGGACCCACATTAGCCAGATGCACAAGGGGGCGCACGTGTCTGGAGTTCGTTTGCAGAGGCTGGAGGCCCTGGCGCGCCCATTCTCTCTTTCTATCTGCCTCTTTCTGTCTCTGTCTGTCGCTCTCAAATAAATAAAAAACAAACAAACAAACAAAAATAGGGCAGTCCTTGTGCTCCGGCCTCCACGTCTTTCTCTTTGACACTTGCCATCAACCATAGTGAGTTTCTTCTTTTTTGCGGGGACGAGGGTTAATACTTTATTAATGAGAGAGAGGATAGAGAGAGAATGAATGACAGAATATGAATGTGCATGTCAGGGCCCCCTTGCAGCCGCCAATGAACTTCAGACACACGCACCACTTTGTGCATCTGGCTTTATGTGGGTGCTGGGGAATCGAACCTCGGCTTTGCAAGGAAGTGCCTATCATGCTGAGCTATTGGCCCAGCCCCTGGAATTGTTAAAAAAAAAAAAAATACTTTTTTTAGCATAAAGCCACAGAAGCAGCTTTTGTTTTTATTATTTTATAAATCTTCATATTTATTTGGCTTTCTGACTCTGTGCTGTGCCTTCAACACCCTTCACGACGCAAGGAAAGCTCGCTCGATCCCGTCGCGGACACATTAGCCCACACGGAGCCACCACAGGCCTGGCTGACATGCTGATTTGTTCTGGACAATCTGTGGGTAAGGATTTCAGGTCTCACAGCACAAATCCCTCGAGGTCGGCCTGCAAGCATGCTGCATGCTGACCCTGGTGCTCTCCTGACCTTCCTGGGGTTCAGGTAAACAGTTCTATTCCCAGGGGTTCGGGGACAGCCTGGTTTTGTTAGAGGCTGTGTTGTAGGAAAACCTGCAACGGTTCGTTACTCTAAACACGGCCCTGGAAGACCTCGCTGTTGTTTGGAGGTGGGGTCTCGCTCTAGCCCAGGCTGACCTGGAATTCACTGTGTCGTCTCAGGGTGGCCTTGAACTCACGACCATCCTCCTACCTCTGCCTCCCGAGGGCTAGGATTAAAGGCGTGCGCCACCACACCCAGCTTCTGAGTGTGGTTCTAAAACTATTTACTTATTAATTCGCACAAGCGTGTGTGCACTCAAACAGCTTGCCACTACAAATGAATGCCAGCGCATTGGCCACTTTGTGCACCCAGCTTGAAGTGGGTACTGGGAAACTGAACCCGGTTTGTTAGGCTTTTCAGGCAAGTGCCTTAGCTGCTGAGCCATCTCTCCAGCCCCAGCCCACATATTTTATTTTTATTTTTATTTATTTATTTGAGAACAACAGACAGAGAAAGAGAGAGAGAGAAAGAATGGGCATCAGGGCCTCCAGCTACTGCAAACAAACTCCAGATGCATGTGCCGCCTTGTGCATCTGGCTAACATGGGTCCTGGGGAATCGAGCCTCAAATCGGGCCCCTTGGGCTTCACAAGCAAGTGCTTAACTACTAAGCCATCTCTTCAGCCCATTTATTTATTTTTATTTATTTATTTATTTTGTTTTTTCAAGGGAGGGTCTCACTCTAGCCCAGGCTGGCCTGGAATTCACTACAGAGTCTCAGGGTGACCTCAAACTCACGGCGATCCTCCTACCTCTGTCTCCCGAGTGCTGGGATTAAAGGAGTGCACCACCACGCCTGGCTATTTTTTTATTTTTATTTATTTATTTGAGAACAACAGAGAGAGAGAGAGAGAATGGGCCAGCCCACATATTTTAATGCATCCACGAATAAGTCATCAACATCCCTGCTTTATGGTGGCTTGATATACAGCAACCTCTATTTCATGTCCACCACCTCCTCCCCTAGGCACACCTGGGACCCCTGTGCACCTGTGTGCTCTGCCTCCAATAGCCTGGATTTCATAAAACTGCTCTCTGACCACAGATCTCCACCACTTCCACGGCTGACTCCTCCACTTGGCCTTGGCTCAAATCCTTCACCCCACCCCCACGCCCGGACTGCCTTGTGTTTCCCTCTAACTTTTACACCCTTTCTGTCTTATCCATTTTTTTTTTTTTTCAAGGTAGGGTCTCACTCTAGCCCAGGCTGACCTGGAACTCACTATGGAGTCTCAGGGTGGCCTCGAACTGCGATCCTCCTATCTCTGCCTCCTAAATGCTGGGATTAAACGTGTGCGCCACCACGCCCGACTCCACTTTCTTTATTTATTCTCTCTCTCTCTCTCTCTCTCTCTCGCTCTTCTTTTTTTTTTTTTTTTTACAGAATGTCATGTAACCCAGGCTGACCTCAAACTTGCTATGTAGCCAAGATTGGTCTTGAATTCCTGATCCTCCTGCCTCCACCTCTCCAGTGCTGGGAAGACCACACCAGGCAATCACGAGACTCCCCGGTGACTTCACCATCTTTGCCCCTCTGCCTTCCACTGCCCTCTCAGGTCCTGTGCTCAGGATGCTGAGGACTGCTGAGCAGTTATGCTCAACATACTCTTTTATTTATTTATTTATTTTTAGTATTTAGAAAGGAGAGAGAGTTAGGAGAGACAAACACAAAAAGTGAGAGAGAGCCAGGCATGGTGACGCACGCCTTTAATGCCAGTGCTTGGGAGGCAGAGCTAGGTAGATCCCCATGAGTTTGAGGCCACCCTGAGACTACATAGTTAATTCCAGGTCAGTCTGGACCAGAGAGAGACCCTACCTCGAAAAACACCAAGAGAAAAAATAAAGCGAGAGAGAACGGGTGTATCAGAGCCTCTGACCACTGCAAATGAACTCCAGATGCATGTGGCACTTTGTGCTTCTGGCTTTACATGGGTCCTGAGGAATCAACCCTGGGTCATTGGGCTTTGCAGGCATGTGCCTTAACTGCTGAGCCATCTCTCCAGCCTTCAGTGAACTCTTCCTCACAGCTTCTCAATCCTTTGGTCAATGTTTTGCTGGAATCTTCTTCCTCTTCATTATTTATTTACTTATTTGAGAGAGAGAGAGACAGAGGCTGAGACAGAGAGACAGAGAGAGAATGGGCACACCAGGGCTTCCAGCCACTGCAAACAAATTCCAGAAGCATGTGCCACCTTGTGCATGTGGCTTACATGGGCCCTGGGGAATCGAACCTAGGTCCTTTGGCTTTGCAGGCAAGCGCCTTAATCGCTAAGCCATCCTTCCAGCCCAGCAACGGTGTTTAATCCACTGCTTCCTCTGTAGTGTCTCCTGGGCCCTGGCACAAGTGATAGGTATGATTTATCTCCTGCTACGCAGTTGGCTTTTGTTTTTCTTGTCATACTGATGGATCTTGGGTCTCCCCAGTACTTACTGCCATCCGTAAGAAGAAGATTCTCTAACCAAGAATGGATCAAAGGGGATACGTGTAGACATTTAGAAGACATTTTGACAGGCATACCCTCTCATTTTAGCCAAAGAACAGTGGGAGTGTCCCTTTAGACATGACCTGCCAAGTCATAGATTTCCGACCTGTTTCTCAGTACCAGGTATGAATTCCCTCTGAGACACTGAGTGGGTCTCATATCCAGTCAGAGAGCATTTGATTACGCCCATAGCGTGTGTGCCACTGTTGCACAGGTACGTACATTCTTCCTGGCTGGTTGATTTTGCTCGCTTCGGCAGCACACATACTAAAATTGGAACCATAGAGAGAAGATTAGCATGGCCCCTGCGCAAGGACGACACGCAAATTCGTGATGCATTCCGTATTTTAAAAAAGAAGATAGGGCTGGAGAGATGGCTTAGCGGTTAAGCGCTTGCCTGTGAAGCCGAAGGACCCCGGTTCGAGGCTCGGTTCCCCAGGTCCCACATTAGCCAGATGCACAAGGGGGTGCACGCGTCTGGAGTTCGTTTGCAGTGGCTGGAGGCCCTGGCACATCCATTCTCTCTCTTCTCTCCCTATCTGCCTCTTTCTCTCTCTGTCACTATCAAATAAATAAAAATAAACAAAAAAATTTTTAAAAAGGGCTGGGGAGATGGCTTAGCGGTTAAGCGCTTGCCTGTGAAGCCTAAGGACCCCGGTTCGAGGCTCGGTTCCCCAGGTCCCACGTTAGCCAGATGCACAAGGGGGCGCACGCGTCTGGAGTTCGTTTGCAGAGGCTGGAAGCCCTGGCGCGCCCATTCTCTCTCTCTCCCTCTATCTGTCTTTCTCTCTGTGTCTGTCGCTCTCAAATAAATAAATAAAAAAATTTTTAAAAAATTTAAAAAAAAAGAAAGAAAATAAAAACTTAAAAAAGGAGTCACTGGGTTGCAGAGTTCTACTTCCACCCAGAATGTTCTCCTGCAACTGTGGTTGGATCAGAAATGCCACGTGTCTCAGCAGCAGGAGCAGTGTGTGAATGAGACGTTGACACACATGTTTCACCTTTGGAAACTGATGGGGCGGCCAGCACAGGTCATTAGAGGTAAGGGTTTATGATGGGCAGCCTGGGCCACGCGGACATACTGGACGCACTAAAATGTAAACATTAGCCAGGTCGGGGTGAAGGTCCCATCTTGACGCATTTATGGGTCTTATCATCACGAAATCGATTCTGGCTGGTGTGTATTTAAGATCTCCCCACCATGTCTTGGTTTTTAACTGCAATGGTTTATTGTTCTATAACCCCTGGTTTTAAGCCAACAATGCCTGTTTTGCTTGATGTTTTTAGAAATTTTGTTTCCTCATTGTTATAGGGCATTTGGCTTAAATTCCTCCCTCACCATTAGAACCGATCTGATTAAAGAACTGTGGGGTTTTGTTAGAATTGAGAAAAAAAATATGTACATATTTTTTTCCTTCCTTTTGTGAGTAAACTGTAAAATAAATGATTCTACTAAAATCTTTCCTGTTTATTTTTCCATTTATTTTTACTAACCACTTCCATGATTATAAAAAATATCCCATGGTAATACCCTCCCTTACCCCCCGCCACTTTGCCCTTTGGAACTCCATTCTCCATCATATCCCCTCCCCATCTCTATCAGTCTCTTTTACTTTTATTTTGATGTCATGATCTTTTCCTCCAATTATGATGGTCTTGTGTAGGTAGTGTCAGACACTGTGAGGTCATGGATATCTAGGCCATTTTGTGTCTTGGGGGAGCACATTGTAAGGAGTCCTACCCTTCCTTTGGCTCTTACATTCTTTCCGCCACCTCTTCCACATTAGACCCTGAGCCTTGGAAGGTGTGATAGAGATATTGCAGTACTGATCACTCCTGTCACTTCTTTCCAAGACCATGAAGCCTTCTGAATCATCCCAAGGTCACTGCAATCTGAAAAGAAAAGATTCTCTACCCAAAGTGAGAGTAGCATTAATACAAGGGTATGAACATTAAGAGAAGTGCTTACTGGGCAGTTTGATAAGCATAGTTTATCTATTTAGCCAGACATCAGCAGATGTTACACCCCTAGGGCTCATGACTACTCTCAGTATCAGGGATGTATCCCCTTCCATAGAGCGGGCCTCCCATCCAAGTAGAGGGCAGCTGGTTTCCACCATAACAGACATGCCACTATTGCATCTGTTGGCTCATTTGGCCTGGCTGGCCAAATATAAGGCTTGCAGTGTCCACTGTTGAGTATCTTCACTGGTGATTTCTCTTTCTCCCATTGAACTGCATGCAGAATGGCTTCTTCCAGTTTTCTGTCAGCTGGTGTACATGGAGGACGTTATCAGCTCAGTTCCAACAGGATTTCTCAGAGGACTTGCAGCCCAAGTACGTGGAGCCTTCAGCAATAGGGTCTTACCATCTATTCCTGGTGGGAAACCAAGGGCCTTGGCAATGACCTATAATGTTTTGGGAGCATCAGGGACCTCCCTGGCCAACAACTCACTGGAAGGTATCCCATCCCTGGCACTGTAAAAAGCTATCACCTTGGGACAGATTTGGAGACATGAATCATATATATGATATATGACCTATAATCCCAGGTTTGGGAGGCAGAGACGGGATAGTGAGTTCAAGGCCATCCTGTTACACAGGGAGTCCAACACTACCCTGGACTACATACAATTTTGTCTCAAAAAAAAAAAAAAAAACACAAACACAAACACACACACACACACACACACACACACAAGAAAAAAAACACAAAAAAAAAACAAAAAACACCTGGACATGGTGATGCACATCTTTAATTCCAGAACCCTCAGAAGGCTGAGGTAGGAAGATCCTCATGAGTTTGAGGCCAACCTGGGACTACAGAGTGAGTTCCAGGTCAGTCTGGGCTAGTGAGACCCTAGTTCAAAATAATTAATAAATAAAAAGGCAAATAAATAAAAAACCTACACAAAAGTAGACATGCTATCTAGGTGTACAAAGAAGTTGCTATCCATTGCAGAAACATCATTTAAATAGAAGGCAGAAATGCAGCCGTCTCGGTTACAATGCAGAATTCATCTCCAAAGCTGATTTTGGAGGCCTCAGCGGCTTAGGTATCGCTTCTCAAGGCAAATGCCAGTAAGAGTTTGTCTATTATCATTTCAGCTTTTGTTTACTTCTCTGCTTCATTGGCTCCGTGTCTGTCTGTCTAAGAACATAGTATTTATATAAGCAGTAGGTGATCACACTGTGACCATCAGACACGGTAGAAGAGTCTCTGTGTTTTTCTTCTATCAAGTTCCCTGTCTCTGCTGGTGGCTCCTCTGTGGCTGACATGCAACAATGCTCGCTTTGCGATGCCCTAAATAAGCTTAATTTTCACAATACAATTAAAAGATTTAGGGGCTGGGGAAATGGCTTAGTGGTTAAGGTGTTTGCCTATGAAGCCTAAGGATCCCGGTTCAATTCCCAGGACCCATGTAAGCCAGATGCACAAGGGGCCGCACACCCTGGAGTGCCCATTCTCTCTTTCTTTCTGCCTCTTCCTCTCTTTCTCTCTCTCTCAAATAAATAAGTAAATAAAAAGATTTAGGGCTGGAGAGATGGCTTAGCAGTTAAGCGCTTGCCTGTGAAGCCTAAGGACCCCGGTTCGAGGCTCGGTTCCCCAGGTCCCACGTTAGCCAGATGCACAAGGGGGCGCACGCGTCTGGAGTTCGTTTGCAGTGGCTGGAAGCCCTGGCACGCCCATTCTCTCTCTCTCCCTCTATCTGTCTTTCTCCCTGTGTCTGTTGCTCTCAAATAAATAATGAACAAAAAAAAAAAAAAAAAAGATTTAGCTGGGCATGGTGGCACATACCTTCAATCCCAGGCAGAGGTAGGAGGATCACTATGAATTCAAGGCCAGCCTGAGACCACATAGTGAATTCCAGGTTAGCCTGGGCTAGACTCTATCTCAAAAGAAAGAAGATCTTTCTTTTATTTATTTGAGAGAGAGAGGGAGATAGATGTATGTGAGAGAGAGGGAATAGGCACACCAGGACCTTCAGCCACTGCAAAATGAACTCCAGACACATGTGCCACCTTGTGCATCTGGCTTACATGGGTCCTGGGGACTCGAACCAGGGTCCTTTGGCTTCACATGCAAATGCCTTAACCACTAAGCCATCTCTCCAGGACACCCCTCAAAAAAAAAAAAAGATTTTGGAAAAAGTTCCCCAATTACGTGCCAACACGGGCTGTGATGTCCCTCTCTGCTCTCAGCTCCCCCTCGAGATGCGGACACCGGAACTCCAAGACCCACATTTCTCCTTTGTGCCCTGGCTTCCTGTTGGGATCCTGGGTGACTTGCTGCTTGTAAGGAGGGCTTCACCCCTAAAGGCTCAGCAGCACTTGTCAGGTGTATCTACCTGGAAGTTTTTCTGATGTGAACGCACACTCCTCACACCTCCCTGCCTGTGAGCACAGGAGCCCTTAACTCCCCTCCAGCCACTGCTGAGCAGAAGCTTGTCACAGGGTCATGAGAGATACGATTTCCCTCTTCTCAGACTGCCCAACACGGACGTGTACATATAGTGGCATTTTTTTTCTTCTCCTTATGCATGTATGGATGTAGCTACAATAAATGGGATGACATCATTTATGCTGCTATGATAATTGCTTTTCCCCCACTTTGTGTTTCATGGACGTATTTCCAGATCAATATGTATAATTTTAATTGTTCTTTATTTAATACTTTATTTATTTGAAAGAGAAAGAAAGAGGCAGATAGGAAGAGAGAGGGAGAGGGAGAATAGGCACACTAGGGCCTCTGGCCACTGCAAACAAAACTCCAGATGCATGTACCATCTTGTGCATCTGGTTTACGTGGGTCCTAGGGAATCAAACCTTGGTCCTTTGGCTTTGCAGGCAACACCTTAACTACTAAGCCATCTCTCCAGCCCTTTTTAAACTATTGATCCTCTTGCCTCAACTTCTCAAGTGGTAAGATTTCAAGTGTGAGCTACCACACTTTGGCTTCCACTATTTCTTAAATTAATATACAAATTTAAGCTGGGCATGGTGGTGCACACCTTTAATCCCAGCACTTGGGGAGGCAGAGGCAGGAGGATCACTGTGAATTCAAGACCACTGAGATGACAGAGTGAATTCTAGGTCAGCCTGGGCTAGAGTGAGACCCTACCTTAAAAAAAAAAAAAAAAGGCCAGGTGTGGCGCACGCCTTTAATCCCAGCACTTGGGAGGCAGAAGTAGGAGGATCTCTGAGAGTTCAAGGCCACCCTGAGACTACCTAGCGAATTCCAGGTCAGCCTGGACCAGAGTGAGACCCTACCTTGAAAAAAAGGGGGGGAAAAAAAAGAAGAAAAAAAATTAATAAACTTCCACTTAGCAAAATTATGTTAAATAGAATTATTAACCTCCTAAGTATAGAACAAGCTTATGCCATCACAACCACTGCTCTTCTCATTTTTTTCTGTTTTTTAGCTTTATGGCATATTTTTAATGTTGTATTTATTTGAGAGAGACAGAGTCATCAGAGGGAGAGAGAGGGAGAAAGAGAATGGGCACCCCAGGGCAGCCAGCCACTGTAAACAAACTCCAGACACATGTGCCGTCTTGTGCATCTGGGTTACGTAGGTACCGGGGAATCGAACCTAAGTCCTTCGGCTTTGCAGGCAAGTGCCTTAACTGCTAAGCCATCCCTCCAGCCCTTATGGCACATTTTTAAATAAAGCTTTAGTCTCCTTAAATGGTCCCCATTTAACTTGTCCCCTTGGATTTTATAGTTTTGTCTCTATTATGAATATTTTTATCCTTTTTACATTTCTAACTGATTATTTCTGGCATAAAGATAATAATAGATTTAATATACTTCTTTTGTATTCAGCTGTCTTACTCGGTTTCTTATTAGGTTTAATCGTTTTTAAATTGCGTTATGTTTTCTGGATATATAATCACATTCTCTTCAAATTCTCTCTTCTTTTTTAATGTCTTTATTTTAATAGTACTTATTTCATCTTACTGCCTTTACTCTCTCTTAGCTTAAACTTCCAACACAATGCTGAATCATAATTGTGTTAGCAAGAATTGTTTGATCTCTAATTTTTTTTGTCTCTCCTACATCCTAAGAGACATTAATCTACCAATCATGGCTTCCCTGGTATGTGTAAATTCTCCCAGCTGCTGATTTTTTTCTTTTCCTTCAGTCATTAAACAACAAGTTTCACTCTCTCCTATGCTTGCTGTATTGCCCTCCTCTAGCTAAAGCTCCATCTCTCTTTCCTTGCCACCACAGCCAGGTTATTGAAAACATGGTCTACAGCGTGACTTCTTCAAATCTCTCCAAAGTCAGCAACAGCCATGGAATTTTCTGGAAACCACTGGGCTCTTCCCCAACAACTGATGCTCTCAACCTCTTTGAAATGTTTTACTTTCTCAATTTGAACTCCTCCCACGGGCTCTTCAACCTCTCTCTCTCTCTCTCTCTCTCCTCTTCCATGGTCTTGTCTTCCTTTCTGGAATAAGGGAGGCTTATGAATGGTAGATTAACCACCATCCTTAGCTCTATTTACTGTGGAGGTGGGGGGCAGAATGGTACCAATTAATTTTCGCATAGTGATCGCTTCCAGAGCTCAGTGCTGATCTGAGCCATGCAGACAAGGTCCTCTGCGTCCACAGTGGACTTGCATGGACAGCTGATGGGCACCACAAGGTCAGCATGCATCATTTTCCTTCAAAGCTTGTTTTTCCTCCTACTCTTCCTTCTTGATGAATGGCGCTGTCATCACAAAACCCTCAAAGACGTTCAACATGCAAGCAAAAAGATTTATCTGGGGCTGGAGAGATGGCTTAGTGGTTAAGCAATTGCCTGTGAAGCCTAAGGACCTTGGCTGAAGGTTCGATTCCCCAGGACCCATGTAAGCCAGATACACAAGGTGGCGCACGCGTCTGGAGTTCGTTTGCAGTGGCTGGAGGCCTTGATGAGCCCATTCTCTCCCTCTCTGTCTGTTGCTCTCAAATAAGAAAAACTTCCAAAAAAAAAAAAGCAAAAAAAGGTCCCATGCTTAAGGATGACCTCACGGAAGGCAATTAGGAGACGTGTAAACCAGGCCCTCACAGCGATTTCTCTCCTCAACCTCTCTCTCCCAAGTTCGCCTGAGTTGCTTTTCTTGACTTTTCTCTATTTCCGACCACTTTGAAGTAGAGTCTTCTGCTTTTGCATTGCTTGATAAGGCTGCTACAATTCTGACCTGCGTGACCTTTCGTTCCAAGCCCACACAATGTTCTTTGAGGTTGCTGATTATCTGATTTCGTACCAGAAGAACATCAGCCTTGGCAAGGTAGGATGAGCAGATTACAATCGTGTACCGTGGATCTCAAAGAGCTGGAAGAAAGGATTCTGAATAGTGTCATCATAAACGGTAAATGTTTGAGTTGATACATATGTTTCATGTGATTTAGGCACAATCTAAATAATATGTAGCAAAACATCACATGAAACCCCAAGGTGATATACAATATTTAGGTTTTCATGTATTAATTTGACCATGAATTTAAGTTGTTTGTTTACTGAAGTAGAGTCTCACTCTAGCTCAGGCTGACCTGGAAATCACTATGTAGTCTCAGGGTGGCCTCCAGCTCTTGGTGATCCTCCTATCCCTGCCTCCCGAGTGCTGGGATTAAAGGTGTGCACCATCATGCCTGGCTAAACATGAATTGACATTTTTTTGGAAAGACAATCAGGGCGACGGTTCAGTGGTTAAGGCACTTGCCTGTAAAGCCTAAGGACCAGGGTTCGGTTCCCTAGTACACACTCAAAGCTGGATATCCAAAGTGGTCCATGAGTCTGGAGTTTGTTTGCAGTGGCTGGAGGCCCTGACATACCCATCCTCCCTCCCTCCCTCCCTCCCTCCCTCCCTCCCTCCCTCCCTCCCTCTCTCTCTCTCTCTCTCTCTCTCTCTTTCTGTGTGTGTGTGTATGTGTGAGTGTCTGTCTCTCTCTGCTTGAAAATAATAAAATAATATTAATAAAACAACAGAAACTTGTTATTTTTATTTTTATTTTTTGGTTTTTCAAGGTAGGGTCTCACTGTAGCCTAGGCTGACCTGAAATTCACTATGGAGTCTCAGGGTGGCCTCGAACTCATGGCAATCCTCCTACCTCTGCCTCCCGAGTGCTGGGATTAAAGGCATGCGCCACCACGCCCGGCTTATTTTTTTTAATTTTACTTATTTGCAAGCAGAGAGAGACAGAGAAAGAGAGAATGGGCGCACAAGGGCCTCTAGCCACTGTAAATGAACTCCAGACGCACATGCCAGCTTGTGCATCTGGCTTTACGTGAACACTGGGGAAGCAAACTTGGGTCATTAGGCGGGCAAGTACACTAACTGCCGAGCCACCTCTCCAGCCCTTCTTTCATGATTTTTTTTTAATTTTTATTTTGCGAGGTAGGGTCTCACTCTAGCCCAGGCTGACCTGGAATTCACTATGGAGTCTCAAGGTGGGCTCGAACTCATGGCAATCCTCCTACCTCTGCCTCCCGAGTGCCGGGATTAAAGGCGTGCGCCACCACGCCCAGTTCCTTTCATGATTTTAAAGACAAGAAATAAGGACATTTGCAGGCCCAGGCTGCCTCCCCTCCTCCTCCAAGCTTCCTGCGGTTCCCGGAGGTTTGGGGAGAACCGTGGTGTGGAGCTACAGTGCTTGCTTGACCCTTGCCTTGTTCTCCAGGTGATCTTCTCCACGTGTCCCTCAGAGAACCACCCCGTCCTTGTATTCTGATTATTTTTTGTTTTTTAATCTGAGACAGAAAGGGGGAGAGAGAATGGGTGCACCAGGGCCTCCAGCCACTGCAAACAAACTCCAGATGCGTGCGCCACCATGTGCATCTGGCTTGTGTGGTCCTGGGGAATTGAACCGAGGTCCTTTGGCTTTTTAGGCAAATGCCTTCGCCACTCTCTAGCTCATATTCTGATTCTTTCTCTCTCGTTTTGTGTGTGACGTGTGTGTGTGTGTGTGTTTGCATGTTCATGAAAGCACAGAAATGCATGTATGCTTGTGTTTGGAGGGCAGAGGCTGATATCACATGTCTTCCTCAGTTGCTCTATAGTTTATTGACTGAGGCAGGGTCTACCCTTTAATCCAGAGTGCACCGATTTCCTTTCTTTCTTTTTTTTTTAAATTAATTAATTTATTTATTTGAGAGCGACAGACACAGAGAGAAAGACAGATAGAGGGAGAGAGAGAGAATGGGCGCGCCAGGGCTTCCAGCCTCTGCAAACGAACTCCAGACGCGTGCGCCCCCTTGTGCATCTGGCTAACGTGGGACCTGGGGAACCGAGCCTCGAACCAGGGTCCTTAGGCTTCACAGGCAAGCGCTTAACTGCTAAGCCATCTCTCTAGCCCTGATTTTCTTTCTTTCTTTCTTTCTTTTTTTTTTTCTAAACAGTGCCTCATAAATTTATGGGGGACACCAAAATCAAACCACCACATTCCACCCCTGGCCCCCATAAGCTGATAACCATACGTGATGTAAAATGCAATGCACTTATCCAACTTTACAAGTCCCCATAGTTTTTATCAATTCCAATTCATACATCCCCGTAATCCAAGGTATTTTTTTTTTCTGATTTATTTATTTCTTAGAGGCACAAAGGACAGAGAGAGAGAGTAAGAATGGGCATTCCAGGACCTCCAGCCACTGTAAATGAACTCCAGACGCATGTGCATCTGGCTAACGTGGGACCTGGAGAATCGAACCTGGGGCCTCAGGCTTCACAGGCAAGTGCCTTAACCACTAAGCCATTTCTCCAGCCCCCCCATAATCCAAGGTCTGAGCCATAATACTGAAAAAAAAAACCCTCAAAAAAACTATAATGCCACAAAATAAACATTCACACTGCAAGAGGTTCCCAGATTTATTGAAGATATTAGAGAATAGCAGAAAACGTTCAAACAGCTCCACGTGGTGGCTTGAAATTCATCCCAAGGTGTAGGCTGAGTTACCTGCGGGCTGGAGAAATTGCCACAGCCCAAAAGCTTGGCATTTCCTTAGTGTCACGGTCTACCTCAGTGATCCGGGGCTGGAAACTCAGGAACATAATTCGCTCTCTCCCCTTCCTGTAGCTTGATGGAGATGGCTCTCACAAGACCTCTCTGAATCCGTTTCACCAGATGCGTGACACAGCCTGCTATCTTGTTGCGGAGCTTGCTGGGAATGACGGTGATCCCCTTGCACACGCGCTTGTTGGTGTGCAAATCATTGCCCAGGCATGTACAGTGCTTCTCCACGATGACTCAGGCTGCCTGCTTCACGGTCTTAGTGCGAACACAGCCCACGTTGGCAGGTCCTGGGAAAAGAGCTCTTCCTCCCTCCCTCCCTTTCTTTCTCTCTCTTTCTTTTGCTTTTTGTTTGGTTTTTCAAGGTAGGGTCTCACTCTAGCCCAGGCTGACCTGGAATTCACTATGTAGTCTCAGGGTAGCCTCGAACTCACAACGATCCTCCTACCTCGTCCTCGCAAGTGCTGGGATGAAAGGCGCGTGCTACCACGCCCGGCCCTAATTTCTTCTCTACATCTCTTCTCTGAGTCTTTGCCACACAAATAAGCAGTAAGGGGCCAATTGTATTTTGCTTTGCTTTTGCATTTGAGTCTCTAACATGGGACTTAATAGGCACTCTACAACTGAGTGTAGAATGAACAAAGGAGGTCTGGAGAGATTACCAGTTAAGGCACTTGCCTGCAAAGCCAAGAGACACAGGTTCGATTCCCCAGGACCCATGTAAAGCCAGATGTACAAGGTGGCGGTGCATGCATCTGGAGTTCATTTGCAGTGGCTGGAGGCCCTGGCACGGCCATATTCTCTCTGTCCCCCTCCTTCTCTCAAATAAATAAATAACTAATATTTTTTAAGCCTGGTGTGGTGGTGCATGCCTTTAATCCCAGCAGTTGGGAGGCAAAGGTAGGAGGATCACTGTGAGTTCTGGGCCACCTAGTGAATTCCAGGTCAACCTGGGCTAAAGTAAGACCCTACCTCGAAAAACAAAACAAAACAAACAAACAACAACAACAACAAAAAATATATATATATATATGTATGTATGTATGTATGTATGTATGTATGGTGAGAAAAGGAATATTTGTCTTTGGAAAATTCACATATGGGCTGGGTGTAGTGGCATACACCTTTAATCCCAGCACTCGGGAGGCAGAAGTAGGAGGATTGCTGTGAGTTTGAGGCCACCCTGAGACTACATAGTGAATTCCAGGTCAGCCTGGGCTAGAGTAAGACCCTACCTGAAGGGAAAAAAAAAAGGAAAGAAAGAAAGAAAGAGAGAGAGAGAGAGAGAGAGAGAGAGAGAGAGAGAGAGAGGGAGGGAGGGAGAGGGAGGGAGGGAGGGAGGAAGGGAAGGAAGGAAAGAATTCACATATGGTTAGAATTTCCAGGTGTTAGCCGATCATAGTGGCACACGCCTTTAATCCCAGCACTAAAATAAGATGAAGAGTATATTCATTCCTGATATTGTAAAATTGCTGAGGATTGAGTTGTGTGAAAAATTCCTTTAGCAGCCAGGCTTGGTGGCACACCTTTAGTTCTGGCACTTGGAAGGCAGAGGTTGTGAGTTCAAGGCCACCCTGAGACTATATGGTGAATTCCAGGTCAGCCTGGGCTACAGAGTGAGACCCTATCTTGAAAAACCAATAAAATAAAATAAGATTTCCAGATGTTAAAATTGGTCTGCAATGGCATCTGTGATAGTTTCTTTTTACATTTGCCCTTGACAAAGAATAATAACATTGTCTGAAGAAATTGAGGAAATTACTCTATGAATATTAAATATTATATTAGGCACTATTAAATTACTCCATTTAGTTTTGGTGTGGCGTGTGTTGAAAACTCACTTCAATCTGACCATGGCTCTATTCATTGTGATTATCTTTAGATCAAATAATATAAGATTCTCAATTGCAGCCATAAATTTTAATGACAAAATTACCATATGAATGGGTTTGGACTTCATATTAATATTAACCTTAAAGCAAATGATGTGAGGTGTTTTTTTTTTTTTCCTCCCTGAGGAAAGTAGAACCTCTTTTGAAATCAAAAACTGCATATACCTAATAAGTAAAAGAAGTAGAAATAGGGACTAGATTGATGGCTTAGCAGTTAGGGCACTTGCCTGTGGAGCCTAAGAACCCAGGTTTGATTCCCCACTACCCACATAAGCCAGATGCACCAGGTAGCACATGCATCTGGAGTTCCTTTGCAGTGGGTGGAGGCCCTGTTGTGCCCAATCTCAATCTCTCTCTCTCGTAAATAAACAAATAATCACAAAGGAGGTAGAAATAGAGTCTTAACAACAACAAAAGATAGTATTGATTATCTTCAGATAACTCTTCATTCCCATCACTAACTGCATACAAATTATGCAGGCACCTTAAATAAAATGAGGACAAAAAGTGTTATTAAGGAGCTGGGTTGGTGGCACACACCTTTAATCCCAGCACTCAGGAGGCTGAAGTAGAAAGATCAGCATGAGAGGCTGGAGAGATGGCTCAGTGGTTAAGGCACAGGCCTGCAAATTGTAAGGACCTGAATTTGATGCCCCAGGACCCATGTAAAGTCAGATGCACAAGGTGGTACATGCATCTGGAGTTTATTGCAGTGGCTAGAGGCTCTGGCGGGTCCACTTTCTCTCCCTCCCTCACTCTCTCTGCTGCTTTCTGTCTCTCACTCTGTCTCAAATGAATAAATAAATAAAATATTTTTTTAAAAGCCAGGGGCTGGAGAGATGGCTTAGCAGTTAAAGGCGCTTGTCTGCAAAGCCAGAGGACCCAGGTTCAATTCCCCAGGACCCACTTAAGCCAAATGCACAAGGGGTGCATAAATCTGGAGTTTTGGTGGCACACGCCTTTAATCCCAGCACTCGGGAGGCAGAGGTAGGAGGATCGCCATGAGTTCAAGGCCACCCTGAGATGACAGAGTTAATTCCAGGTCAGCCTGGACCAGAGTGAGACCCTACCTCGAAAAACCAAAAAAAAAAAAAATAATAATAAAATAAAAATAAAAATAAATAAATAAATCTGGAGTTTGTTTGCAGTGGCTGAAGGCCCTGGCATGCCTACCCCCCCCCCCTCTCTCTCCCTCTCTCAAATAAATAAATTAAATTAAATATATTTTTTACAAAAAGCCAAGAATGCTGGTGCATGCCTTTAATCCCAGTACTTGAGAGGCAGAGGTAGGAGAATCACTGTGAGTTCGAGGCCACCCTGAAACTACATAGTGAATTCCAGGTCAGCCTGAGCCAAAGTGAGACCCTACCTCAAAAAAAAAAAATGAAAAAAGAAAAAGGGAAAGAGAAGAAAAAAGAAAGGTCAGCATGTGTTTGAGGCAAGCCTGGGCTACATTGTGAGTTCCAGGTCATCCTGGACTAGTGAAACACTGCCTCAAAAAAGTAAAGACAGAGCCGGGAATGGTGGCACATGCCTTTAATCCCAGCACTTGGGAGGCAGAGGAAAGAGGATCACCATGAGTTTGAGGGCACTCTGAGGCTACATAGTGAATTCCAGATTCCAGGTCAGCCTGGGGTAGAGTGAGACCTTATCTCAAAAAAACAAAAAACAAAAAGCAAAAACAAAAACAAAAAAAAAAAAAAGGAAAATCGGGATGGAGAGATGCCTTAGTGTTTACAGTGTTTGTGTCTTGCACAAGGGGACGCACGGGTCTAGAGTTCAATTTCAGTGGCTAGAGCTCCTGGCGCACCAATTCTCTCTCTCATTAAAAAAAAACAAAAAGTAAAAACAAGCCAGGCATGATGGCACATGCCTTTAATCCTAGTACTTAGGAGACAGAGGTAAAAGGATCACTCTGAGTTCAAGGCTGGCCTGAGACGATACAGTAAATTCCAAGTCAGCCTGGGCTAGAGTGAGATCCTACCTAAAAAATAAAAATAAAAATAAAAAATAAAGTGGGGGGCCTGGAGAGATGGCTCAGTGGGTTAAGGTGCTTTCTTAACAAACCCTAACAATCCTGGTTCAATTCCCCAGTGCCCACATAAAGGCAGATGCACAAAGAGGTACATGCATCTGGAGTTAATTTGCAGTGGCAGGAAGCCCTGGTGCACCCATTCTCCCTGTCTGTTTCTCTACTCTTTCTCTCTGCTTACAAATAAATAAAAGTATTTTATTTAGGGCTGGAGGGATTGCCTAGTGGTTAAGGTGCTTGCCTATGCAGCCAAGGGGCCCAGGTTTGATTCTCCAGTACCCATTTGAGCCAGATGCACAAGGTGTTACATGCATCTGGAGTTTGTTTGCAGTGGCTAAAGGCACTGGCGTGCCCATTCTCTCTCTCTCAAATAAATAAATGTGCTTTTATAAGTATTTAATTTAAAAAAAGTTATGGGCCAGAGATATGGCTCAGCAGTTAAAGCACTTGCGTGCCAAGCCTAATGACCCAAGTCCAGTTCCCCAGTGCCCATGTAAAGCCAGATGCAGTGGTGCATGCATCTAGAGTCCATTTGCAGTGGCTAGAGGCCCTGACATGCCTATTCTGTCTGTCTGTCTCTTATCTCTCTCTACTTGCAAATAAATAAAAATATTTTTAAAAATAAAAAATGAGGGGATGGAGAGATGGCTTAGTGGTTAAGTGCTTGTCTGTAAAGCCTAAGGACCCCAGTTCAAGGTTTGATTCCCCAGGACCCACATAAGCCAGATGCACAAGACAGCGCATACATCTGGAGTTCATTTGCAGTGGCTGGAAGCCCTGGCACTCCCATTCTCTCTCTCTCTCTCTCTCTTTCTCTGTCTGTCACTCTCAAATAAATAAAAATAAACAAAATTTTTTTAAAAAATTAAAAATGAGAATAATAGCATTTGCCCTTATATAAAGTGTTAGCTAAATATTGTTAATTGCTTGTTGCAGACCATAAGATGCACAGCGACCCTCTATGTTTGTTTGTTTCTGAGGTAGGGTCTCACTCTAGCCCAGGCTGACCGGGAATTCACTACATAGTCTCAGGGTGGCCTCGAACTCATGGCGATCCTCCTACCTCTGCCTCCTGAGCGCTGGGATTAAAGGCGTGCCGGCCCGCCCTGCTATTCAGTGTTTTATTATGATTCCTGTAAGCCCTCAGATGCTGCCTAGTTGAAGGCCCTGATTTCCCTGTCTTATCTCCTCATCACAGAGGGTGGAACACGGGCTGCTTTCTGCATCCTTCACTATGCTCACCGCGACCGTGCGCCTGTTTCAAGGAATGTTCCTACCCATCATTCCGGAAAACTCCTTTTATCTGTGTGCTCTTTCCTTGCCAGCTAATCTCAGCTCTTCAAGCATGACCGCATTCACTGCCTGTACTTCCTGTTTGCTTCTCAACCTGCAGGGTGACCTGGGCCCTCACCATCCATTAAAATGACCTTACTGTGGTCAGGGCCAGTTGATGTGAGAGAGATTAAAAAGGAAAAAAAAAAAAAAAAAGGCAGGTGGATCATCTGAGAGGCTAGGACTCCAAAGCCAGATGAGAGCAATGGCCCTAGGAAAAAAGTAGATTAGTGAAAGATCTCAGATGAGAAATCAAGCCTGAACTGAACTGGAACCCTCCTTACTAATTAAGCTGTCTGGTTGCTGGAATGACCCACACAGTGCAAAGCCTTTGGGAAAAGAAAAGTCATCCACGGTATTGACCAGCAGCGGACCTGGGAAGGTCCATGGCTAAATAGCCAGGCTAAATATACCAGCTGGTGCAATGGTGGCATGTCTGTTTTGGGGGGAAACCAACTGCTCTCTGGATTTGAGGCCTACTCCATGGGAGGAAATTTACTGGATTTATTCCTGGTACTGAAAAACCTGGTTAAAGTCTATGGCTAAGGAGGTCATAAGCCCTAGGGGAGAAATTACTACTGTTGTCTGGCTAAACGGATATATTATTCCCATCAAACGGCCTTTAAACACTTGGGTTTATGCTCACATATTAATACCACTCTCACTTTTGGTTGGAGAAGCTTCTCTTTTCAGATGCAATTCACTTGCAGAGGCTGGAGGCCCCGGCACACCCATTCTCTTGGCTTATAAATAAATAAATAAATGGTATTAAACATAAGCAGCTTCTGGGCTGCAGAGATGGCTTAGTGGTTAAGCACTTGCCTGTGAAGCCTAAGGACCCTGATTTGCGGCTCGAATCCCCAGGACCCACGTTAGCCAGATGCACAAGGGGGCGCACGCGTCTGGAGTTCCTTTGCAGAGGCTGGAGGCTCTGGTGCGCCCATTCTCTCTTTCTTTCTCTCACTGTCTATCGCTCTCAAAGAAATAAATAAAAATACAAAAAAAATTAAACAAAAAACAAGCAGCTTCTTTTGTAGTTTTTTTCATGAGCGAGAGAATTGGTGCGTCAGGGCCTCCAGACACGTGCGCCGCCTTGTGCACATGCGTGACCTTGCGTGCTTCCATCACCTTGTGCACCTGGCTTACGTGGGGCCTGGAGAGTCCTTAGGCTTTACAGGCAAGTGCCTTAACCGCTAAGCCATCTCTCCATCCCTACTTTTATTTTTCTATGAAAGAGAGAGAGAAAGAGAGAGAACATTGGCACACCAGGGCCTCCACACACTGAAATCACACTCCAGATGCGTGCACCACCTTGTGCACATGTGCAGCCTTGCACAGCATCAGCTTGTGCATCTGGCTTATGGGGAATCTGGGGAGTCAAACATGGGTCCTTAGGCTTCTCAGGGAAGAAATGCCTTAACCATGAAGCCATCTCTCCAGCCCTAAAGAAATAGTTATAACATGCTGGGTGTGGTGGCGCACGCCTTTAATCCCAGCACTCGGGAGGCAGAGGTAGGAGGATCGCCATGAGTTCAAGGCCGCCCTGAGACAACACAGTGAATTCCAGGTCTGCCTGAGCTACAGTGAGACCCTACCTTAAAAAAATAAAAACAAAACAAGAAAACAAAAAGACTTTAATTTCATCATCATCATCATCATCATCATCATTATTATTATTATTATTTTAGGTAGGGTCTCACTCTAGCCCAGGCTGACCTGGAATTCGCTATGTAATCTCAGGTAGAGTCAAACTCACGGCGATCCTCCTACCTCTGCCTCCCGAGGGCTGGGATTACAGGGATGTGCCACCATGCCTGGCAATTTACAATTTTTTAAAATTATGTTGTTTAATTTCCATGGTTTTAGAGAATTTTCAGTTACTTTTCTGTTACTGCTTTCTACTGAAATTCTGTCATGGTGTGAGAACAAAAGCTTTGACTCCTCTTCTTTTGAATTTGGTGAGGTCTGGTTTATGACCCAGAGCGTGATCTGCCTCGATGGCTGTCCCCCGTGGACTTGAGACCAGTACATGTTCTTGTCAGACGTGGCGGCACACGCCTGTACTCCATGCCCTCGGGAGGCAGGTGCAGAAAGTTCCGGGACTTCCTCAGATGCCCAGTAAGTTGTCTATTTTCAAAGTAAAGAGAGAGATGGGGCTGAGAGATGGCTTAGCAGTGAAGCGTTTGCCTGTGAAGCCTAAGGACCCCGGTTCGAGGCTCGATTCCCCAAGACCCACGTTATCCAGATGCACAAGGGGGCGCACACATCTGGAGTTTGTTTGCAGTGGCTGGAGGCCCTGGGGCACCCATTCTCTCTCTCTCTCTGCCTCTTTCTCTGTCTGTCGCTCTCAAATAAATTAAGTAATAAAAAAAATTAAAAAATAAAAATAGAGAGGAAGAAATGGGACTGGAGAGATGGCTCAGAGTGTTGAAGGTGCATGCATTTGGAGTTCATGTTTGCAGTGACAAAAGATCCTGGCATGCTCTCTCTCCCCTACCTCCCAAATAAGTAAGTATTAAAAAAAAAAAAAGACCCAGGCATGGTAGTACATGCTTTTAATACCAGTATTTGAGAGGTAGAGATAGGAGGATTGCCACCATGAGTTTCAGGCCACCTTGTGACTACACAGTGAATTCCAGGTCAACCTGGGCTAGAGTGAAACCCTACCTCAAAACACCAAAAAAAAAAAAAAAAAAGAGCTGGAGAAATAGATTAGCAGTTAAGGCATTTGCCTGTGAAGCCAAAGGGCCCAGGTTCAATTCCCAGGATCCACATAAACCAGATGCATAAGAGGCACATGCATCTGGAGTTTGTTTGCAGTGGCTAGAGGCCCTGGTGTGTTCTCTTTCTCGCTTTCTCTCTCTCTCTCTCCCTGCAAATAAATAAATAAATAATTTTAAAAAAGAAAAAAGAAAGGAAAGGAGGAAAAAGGAAGGGAAAGAAAAGTCACCTGAAGCCTAAAAACTAAACAATAAATCCGGGCGTGGTGGCGTATGCCTTTAATCCCAGCACTCGGGAGGCAGAGGTAGGAGGATCGCCATGAGTTTGAGGCCAGCCTGAGATACATAGTGATTTCAGGTCAGCCTGGGCTAGAGTGAGACCTTACCTCTAAAAAACAAAAACAAAAAATTAATTAATTAATTAATTTAAAAAGACAGGACTAAGGAGGAGCACCTGAAAAGTAGGGCTTTGGTTAGGGTGGGATGAAGCCTGAGCTTAAAAGAAAATATTTTGGGGACTGGAGAGATGGCTTAATGGTTAAACACTTGCCTGTGAAGTCTAAGGACCCCAGTTTGAGGCTCGCTTCCCCAGGACCCACATAAGCCAGATGCACAAGGGGGCGCATGCATCCGGAATTTGTTTGCAGTGGCTAGAGGCCCTGGTATGCCCATTTTCTCCCTCCCTCCCTCCCTCTCTCTCTCTCTCTCTCTCTCTCTCTCTGTGTGTGTGTGTGTGTGTGTGTGTGTGTCTTTCTCTCTGTCTGTGGCTCTCAAATAAATAAATGATAAAGTATTAAAAAAAAATTTTTTTCTCTGTCTCTGACCTATAACTCCCAGCACCAGAGATTGGTTGCTACCCACACTGAGCCCTTGATTGGAGAGACTTACAAGGTCCCCAGATCAAAACAGCACGTGATCACCTGCCTGAGGCAAAAGCTAAGACCCTTTTCCTGAAGACACCATATGCTGCTTACACAGAGCACCGAGAGGCCTGGCTGGAATCCGGAAGAAAGCCAGTTCCCACATAGCACTATATGAGCTAGTGGGGGAAAATGGCCAGCAATGGTCTGAGCAAACAGAGGTCTAAGCTACATGATGTACACGCCAGGGCAATAGTGGCACATAGCCTCAGTAGGTAACCAACAGCTTTCTAATTGTCTAAGAGATCCACTCAGTGTAAAGGAACCCATATCTGGAATTGGGAACCAGATCAGAAGCCTATGGAGACAAAGACTATGTTCTCCAGTGTCAAGCTCTTACTAGTCTTTGGCTAAAAGAGAGGTTACAACCATCAAATTCTCCCTACATTAATAATGCTCATCCCATTTAAACTATAGTGACTTCACTCTCCCTTGGAGAATCTGCTCTTCTTTTTCAGATGGTAGTGAGACCCAAGGAGATAAATGACCCCTCGCACTTCAGCCAAGCCACAGCTGAAACCACAGGGGAGTTGGGGAGACAAGCAAGAGAGCTACTTCCATGCTGTTCTTGATAATCAGCGCCAGGGTGACGGAGACAGACCCAGAGGACGTTCAACACCTACCAAAGCAGAGATCCAGAGGCTAAGACCCCATCACTGAAGTACTTAAAACTCACCCACCACGGCTCAGGGGATTTTGTGGGAGAGGGGGAGGAAAGCTTGTAAGAGCCACAGGTTGAGACATCATGCCCAGCGGCATTCCCTCCTCCCCCCAAAATACCTGACTGCTGCTCCCACAGTGCATAACCCACAACCCCATGGGGAATACCTGCCACCCCACTGAGGAGCGTCCCCCACAGAAAGGGGGCAGGGACGAGGGAAAAGAGGGTACCAACACATGATTTATGCATACGAAACATCTTGCTAGTAATAATAGACATTAGAAAACAAAAATAAACCAGGTGTGGTGGCGCACGCCTTTAATCCCAGCACTCTAGAGGCAGAGGTAGGAGGACTGCTATGAGTTCAAGGCCACCCTAAGAATATATAGTGAATTCCAGGTCCGTCTGGGCTAGAATGATACCCTACCTCAACAAATAAATAAATAAATAAAAATTTCTAAAAAGTCACTTGAGCAAACTCTGACCACATTGAAGAGATAGTGACTATCCAGGGTTCACACTGAAGGTTCAAGCCCAGTGGGGTTCTCTAGCCAGGTTTTGTCCTGGCCTACCTGGAAGGGGTGTTGTGAGTCCCTGCCCGGGGCCTCTGTGTCCTGGTCAGTGGAGATCCAAGAGGCTTCTCTGGGGGCCTGAGGGACAGCCAGGCTGACGCAAGCCCCTCATCTTGGCCCTGGGTGCTGAGACTTGACTGCCTCCGTTACTTTGGGCCCCGTAGTCACTTCAGGCAGCAGTGGTGCGGGCCGTGTGGCTGGATTACTTGGAGGATCTGGTGTCTGTCCACTGCCAGCTCTTCTTCTGGGGAGGGTGTGTGTTATTATAGCTGGTTTCTTGTTGCTGGGACAAACATCTGATCAGACATACCTTATGGGGGTGGGAGGGCGGGGTTTATTTCAGGCTTACGGAGTCCAGGGAAGTACCTTCAATGGTGGGCTCCCTTTCATAGATCCCAGCAGACAGACACCACAAACAGCCAGTACCCCAAAAGAGCATGAACCGGCTGGAGAGATGGCTCAGCGGTTAAGGCGCTTGCCTGTGAAGCCTAAGGACGCACATTCCACCCTCCAGATCCCACATAAGCCAGACACACAAAGGTGAGGCAAGCCCCAGGTCGCGCATCCCCACAAGGTGGTGCAAGTGTCTGGAGTTCGATTTTAGTGACTGAGGCTCTGATTTCTTTTGTTTCTCATTAAAAAAAAAAAAAATACCTGCATTGGGGCGTGATGGTGCCACAGCACTTGCACTCAGGAGGCAGAGGCAGGAGGATCACCGTGAGTTCAAGGTCATACTGAGACTCCATAGTGAATTCCAGGCCAGCCTGGGATAGAGTGAGACCCTACTTCAAAAAAAAAAAAAAAAGAAAACAAAACAAAACAAAAATAAATAAATAAATAAAAATAAAAAAGACCTGAAACTATAATGCAGAACCAAACTAATTACTTAAATGCTTGAGTGCCTAAATTAAAACACATCTTCTGCCAAACATGGTGGCGCACGCCTTTAATGTCAGCACTTGGGAGGCAGAGGTAGGAGGATCGCCATGAGTTCGAGGCCAGCCTGAGACTCCATAGTGAATTCCAGGTTGGCCTGAGCTAGAGTGAGACCTTACCTCATAAAAAACAAAAACAAACAAACAAAATAAAATAAGAAACAGATCTTTGGAAACAAAAACTGTCTCACAATATGAAAATACCTTGCAGCATATTAACACAGTGAATGTGTAGGTCAGCTGAGATCTGAATAGATCACATTCATCTGGAAAACAACATAGAAAAGGCATCGATTTTTATAAGACCCAAAGCTGACCAAGCTTTTTTTTTTTTCATATTTTTTGTTCATTTTTTATTTATTTATTTGAGAGCGACAGACACAGAGAGAAAGACAGATAGAGGGAGAGAGAGAGAATGGGCGCGCCAGGGCTTCCAGCCTCTGCAAACAAACTCCAGACGCATGCGCCCCCTTGTGCATCTGGCTAACGTGGGACCTGGGGAACCCAGCCTCGAACCGGGGTCCTTAGGCTTCACAGGCGAGCGCTTAACCGCTAAGCCATCTCTCCAGCCCTGACCAAGCTTTTATTCAACCGAAATTCCATGCTGCCAAACTGCATGATTCAGAAAATGGGGCATGTTGAGGGGTATGCTATTGCTGTGAAATAATAGAGAATTGAAAAGTAATGATCCCAAGCGGCTAGGGGAAAGTGGTTGTAAAGAGTTGAATGAGGAATGAGTGATGCTAAAAAAAAAAAAAAAAGAAAGAAAAAAGAAATGAAATATCCAAAATTAATTCTGAGTCTAGTGGGGAAATCACAGACCAAAGAGATGCTAATAACCACCTACACGCACAAGGAATTTGATTTCACCTCTGTTCCTGAGACCTCAAGCTTATGAGCAGCTCGCTGTGGTAAGAAAACCATGTGAGCTGCATGCTGGGCTAGGTGAATTGCTGGCTCAGAAAGCGGGACCCTCTGGGTTCCAGCTGTTCGTCTGGGGCCTTCTCATTTCCCACTTTGGCCCCCGAGTCGTCAACAATTCCTCCTAAACTCTCAGTGACTGCCTTCAGGAGCTTCTTTCTCTCACCACCACACCCTTCTCCCCTGTGGCTGCAGACTTGTATCAGTAAGTAGTCTCTTTGTTATAGGAAAGCCACTAACTAGTATTTTTTAAAAATATTTTATTTTTACTTATTTGACAGAGAAAGAGGGAAGGAGAGAGAGAGAGAGAATGGGCACGCCAGAGCCTCCAGCCACTGCAAACGAACTCCAGATGCGTGCACCCCCTTGTGCATCGGGTTAATGTGGGTCCAGGGGAATTGAACCTGGGTCCTTTGGCTTTGCAGGCAAATGCCTTAACTGCTAAGTCATCCTTCCAGCCCCCACTAGTATTTATTTTAAGATTTTATTTTTATTTATTTACTTATTTGAGACAGAGAGAGGGGAAGAGAGAGAGTGAGAATGGGCACACCAGGGCCAAGAGCCACTGCAAATGAACTCCAGAAGCATGTGCCACCTTGTGCATCTAGCTTACATGGGTCCTGGAGTATCGAACCAGGGTCCTTAGGCTTCGCAGGCATGCATCTTAACCGATAAGCCATCTATCCAGCCCATCACTAGTAATTTTTACATACACTCTATGTAACCCACACTGACTTTAAATTCCTGATCCTCTCTGGGGGTGGTGGCACACACCTTTAATCCCAGCACTCGGGAGGCAGAGGTAGGAGGATCACTGTGAGTTCAAGGCCACCCTGACACTACATTGTGAATTCCAGGTCAGCTTGAACTAGAGCGAGATCCTACTTTGGAAAAACAAAACAAAAACATTCCTGATCCTCAAGCCCGGTATGGGGGCCCAGATACTCTTGTGGCACCAGGTACAAAATATATCTAAATATATCAAAAACTAATTCACCGAGCTGAGTGTGGTGGCACACACTTTTAATCCCAGCACTCGGAGGCAGAGGTATGAGGATTCCCTAGAATTCAAGGCCACCCTGAAACTATATAGTGAATTAGAGGCATGTGCCACCATGCCTGGCTGGTGGACTTTTTTTTTTTTTTTAATGTGTATGTGTGTGTGTGTGTGTGTGTGTGTGAGAGAGAGAGAGAGAGAGAGAGAGAGAGAATTGGTACACCAAGGCCTCCAGCGACTATAGTTGAACTCCAGACACATGAATCACCTTGTGTGCATGTGTGACCTTACGCACTTGCATCACCTAGTGTGTCTGGCTTATGTGGGATCTAGACTCAAACGTGGGTCTTTAGGCCTCACAGGCAAGCCCCTTAATTGTTAAGCCATCCTCTCCAGCCCTGAAAACTGTCTTTTTTGTTTGCTTGGTTTTGGTATTTCAAGGTAGGGTATCACTCTAGCCCAGGCTGATCTGGAATTCACTATGTAGTCTCAGGGTGGCCTTGAACTCACGGCGATTCTCCTACCTCTGCCTTCTGAGTGCTGTGATTAAAGGTGTGTGCCACCACGCCCAGGTTTTAACCTTTTTTTATTGACAATTTACATAATTATAGACAATAAACCATGGTAATTCCTCCCCCCCCCCACTTTCCCCTTTGCAACTTCGCTCACCATCATATCCCTCCCCCTCTCCATCAGTCTCTCTTTTATTTTGATGTCATCATCTTTTCCTCACATTTTGATGGTCTTGTGTAGGTAGTGCCAGGCACAGTAAGGTCATGAATATCCTGGCCATTTTGTGTCCAGAAGATAGCCCTTCCTTTGGCTCTTAGATTCTTTCTGCCGCCTCTTCTGCAATGGACCCTGAGCCTTGGAAGGTGTTATAGAGATGTCTCAGTGCTGAGCACTCCTCTGTCACTTCTCAGCACTGTGGTGCCTTTTGGGTCATCCCAGAGGTCACCACCATCTGAAAAGAGAAGCTTCTCTAACCAGAAGTGAGAGTAGCATTAATGTATGGATATGAACATTAAGAAAGTGCTTATAGGGCAGTTTGGTGAGTATAACATATGCATTTAGCCAGATAATAGCAGGTATTACTACCCTAGGGCTCGTGACCTCCCCCACCATAGGCTTTTGGCTGGGTTTTCAGTACCAAGCAAATATTCCTTCCAATTAGAGAGTGATTGGTTTTCCTCGTAACAGACATGCCACTGCTGTACCCGTTGGCTCATTTGGCCTGGCTGGCCAAACTTAAGGCTTGCAGTGTCCATTGTTGTTTATCACCACTGATGACTTCTCCTTCCCATGGAGCTTTCTCCAGCTTTCTGTCAGCTGGTCTACATGGAGGAGGTTTCCAGCTCAGCTCCAGCAGGATTTCTCAGTGGCCTTGCAGCCCAAGTATGTGAAGTCTTCAGCAATAGGGTCATACCATCTATTCCTGGTGGGCCTTGGCAATGGCCTGTAATGTTTTGGGGGCATCAGGGACCTCCTTAGTCAACAACTCACTAGAAGGTATTCCATCCTTGGCATTCAAATTATTCTAGTACCAATCTATGGCTTCTGGGTGTGCTGTTGTCTAAAAAAGTAGGTTTCTATATGGCTTATTCATAACATCTTAAATTTTGTGGGTTTTTTGTTTGTTTTGTTTTTTGTTTTATTTAATTTTTTGTTTTAGTTTATATATACATATATATATGTATATATATGTATATATATATATATATTTTGTTGTTGTTGTTGTTTGTTTTTTTTGAGGTAGAGTCTTGCTCTAGCTCAGGGTGACCTGGATTCCACTATGTAGTCTCAGGGTGACCTCGAACTCATGGTGATCCTCCTACCTCTGCCTCCCCAGTGCTGGGATTAAAGGCGTGCGCCACCTGGCATAACATCTTAAAATTTTGATTAACTCTCCCCCACCCTTCCTTTACTCAATCTCTCCCTTTACTCAAACTTCCCCCCGGGAAAGTTTTAAACCAAGAAAACAATGAGAAGCAATAATATAAAAATAAGGCATAAGGCATTTTAGGTGTGTCTAAGCTCCTGGTAATGTTGGTAAAAGATTAACTAATCCCTGGGCATTCAGTGCCTAAATGTCTGTGTCAGGCAGTGTGGTCAAAGGTCCCATCCATTCCATCCTCAACACAGGGAGGCACATCAGGGAGGTGTCCTATGTATGGCAAATGCAATGAAGACCTAAGGTCCAGAAAAACCAAAGGAGTGCCCCTTTCTGGAGTTAGGGCTGTCACGATGTAGCAAAGTACTTATCCAGCATGTTCAAGAACTGTAATGAGAAGGAAAAAAAGTTCATACAACAGGTAGAAGGAGTGGTGGCGCATGACTGCAGTCTCAGGAACGGAATGAGAACCTGTCACTAAAGGAAGGCAGGGAGGGAGGAACGGAGGAAGGAAGGAAAGAGGGAGGGAAAAAGGAAGGAAGGGAAGGAGGAAAGAAAGAAGGAAGGAGAAAATGGAGAAAGGGAGAGGGAAGGAAAGAGGAAGGAAGGGAGAGAGGGAGAGTACACTTAAAGCACGGGGCCAACTGGATTTATGTCTTAAAGATACCATGTTAGGGGTTGGTGGTTAAGGAGCTTACCTGCAAAGCCTAAGAACCCATGTTCGATTCTCCAGATCCCAGATAAGCCAGACACACAAAGATGAGGCAAGTGCAAGGTCGCACATGCCCACTAGATGGTGCAAGCATCTCAAGTCAATTACAGTGGCTGAGGCCCTGGTGCACCAACTCACTCTCTCTCTCTTTCTCTCTCTAAGAATTAATTTCAAAGGGGAAAGTGGGGGGGGGGGGAATTACCATGGGAATTTTTTTTTATAATCATGGAAAATGCTAATAAAAATTAAAAATAAATAAATAAAAAACAAAAGAATTAAAGACACTAGCCAGGTGTGGTGGTGCACACTTTTAATCCCAGCACTGGGGAGGCAGAGGTAGGAGGACTGTCATGAGTTTGAGGCCACCCTGAGACTATACAGCGAATTCCAGGTTGGCCTGGGCCAGATCAAGACCCTACCTCGAAAAACCAAGAAATAAATAAATAAATGAAAATAAAGATATCATATGAAGTCTGATCTTGCTGGCCTTCAGTCTTAGGATCAATACCTGGAGACCCCACAACAGGCAAGTGAATGAAGTCAGCCTGTAACAAAAGGCATTGGTTTTGTGAATTAGAGGCCTCCGAGAGCTCCCTCCACAGGACTTACTTCCCAAGGAACGAACAAGAGCAACAATATGAGCTGGAGAGATGGCTCAGCGGTTAAGCGCTTGCCTGTGAAGCCTAAGGACCCCGGTTCGAGGCTCGATTCCCCAGGACCCACGTTAGCCAGATGCACAAGGGGACGCACGCATCTGGAGTTCGTTTGCAGTGGCTGGGGCGCCCATTCTCTCTCTCTCTTTCCTTCTCTCTCTCTCTCTCTCTCTGTTGCTCTCAAATAAATAAATAAATAAATAAAATTTAAAAAGAGAAAAAAGAGTGACAATATGTCGTCCTGACGCTGTACCTGAGCATGAAATGGAGCATGCATTCCAAAACCCAAGTTCTTGGCTATCCCAAGACCATGGAGGTTGGGGCTGGGAGATGTCTCAGTGCTTAATATTGCTTATAATCCCCAAGCCACCCATGTAAGCCAGATGCAAAAAGCGGTGTCTGGAGCCAGTCGCGGTGGCCCATGCCTTTAAATCTCAGCACCTGGGAGGCAGAGGTACGAGGATCCAGATTCAGCGAGTCATCTTGTCCCCAAAAATAAAGTGGACATGAAGGTGAGGCAAGAGCAAGGCCGCACGTGCCCACTAGGTGGCGCAAGTGTCTGTAGTTCAATTTTAGTGGCTGAGGTCCTGGCATGCCAATTCTCTCTCTTAAATAAATAAATAAATAAATAAATAAATAATGTGGACAGTGACTGAGGAAGAGACCTAGTGTTGACCTCTGGCCTTCACATCCATGTACACACACTAATATGGTTACAAACATGTGCACATACCACAAACACTGCAAAAAAAAATTTTTTTTTTAAATGGTTATAGCAAAAATCCAGGCCGGGCGTGGTGGCGCACGCCTTTAATCCCAGCACTTGGGAGGCAGAGGTAGGAGGATCGCTGTGAGTTCAAGGCCACCCTGAGACTACATAGGATACTAAGGAATCAGGTTCAATTCCCCAATATTCACATAAGCCAGAGGCACAAGGTGGCACATGAGAATGGAGTTCACATTTGCAGTGGCCAGAGGCCCTGACACACCCATTCTCTCTCTCTCTCTCTCTGTATTTGCCTCTTTCTCTGTCTCTTAAATAAATAAATATAAATTAAAAAATAATAAAAAAAAAGAAAAAAGTCAATTTAGTCAAAGGAGGACCCACAGGAGATAATAATGTCATTGAGTGCTAAGTCCTTGAGAAACATGTCTTTGCAACCTGAGCTTGAACCTGTGCTTTTGAACATTGGTAAGAAACAACTTCCAGGGGTGAATAGATGGCTCAGTCATTAAGGTACTTGCCTGCAATGAGTAATGCACCAGGGTTCGATTCCCCAGTACCCACGTAAAGCCAGATGCACAAACTGGTACGTGCATCTGAAGTTCATTTGCAGCAGCTGGAGGCCCTGGTGCACCCATTATCCCCCCCCCTTTTTCTATTTCTCTGCTTGCAAATATATATATATATTTTTTTTTTTTGGCTTTTTGAGGTAGGGTCTCTCTCTAGCCCAGGCTGACCTGGAATTAACTATGTAGTCTCAGGCTGGCTTCGAATTCACAGTGATCCTCCTACCTCTGCCTCCTGAGGTCTGGGATCCCAGGAGCAAATAAATAAATTAGATTTTTATTTATTTTTTTATTTTTAAATTTTTATTAACATTTTCTAAGATTATAAAAAAAAATCCCATGGTAATTCCCTCCCTCTCCCCCGACACTTTCCCCTTTGAAAAAATTAGATTTTTAAAAGACTGGAGAGATGACTTAGTGGTTAAGGCACTTGCCTGCAAAGCCTAAGGACCCAGGTTCGATTCTCCAGGTCCCACGTAAGCAAGATGCATATGGTGGCACATGCGTCTGGAGTTTGCAGTAGCTGCAGGCCCTGGCTCGCCCCTTCTCTTGCGCGCGCGCTCTCTCTCTCTCTCTCTCTCTCTCTCTCTCTCTCCCTCCCTCTGTCTTAAATAAACAATTTTTTAAAAAAGATTTAAAGAAAAGGCACAGCGTCCAGTTTTCCAATTAGTCCTCCTGATTTTTCTGCAGTCTTCACCCCTTGAGTCCCTCTGGTCTTCCCTTCCCTTCTTTTTTTTTAAATTTTTTTTTTTATTTATTTGAGAGTGACAGACACAGAGAGAAAGATAGAGGGAGAGAGAGAGAATAGGCATGCCAGGGCTTCCAGCCTCTGCAAACGAACTCCAGATGCGTGCGCCCCCTTGTGCATCTGGCTAATGTGGGACCTGGGGAACCGAGCCTGGAACCGGGGTCCTTAGGCTTCACAGGCAAGTGCTTAACCGCTAAGCCATCTCTCCAGCCCTTCCCTTCCCTTCTTAACCTGAAGCACTTGGCTACTCAGCCAGAGCTGTCCTCTTACCTGGCCGTCCCTCACTGCTGCAGTTAAAGGCAACACAATGCGGTGGCATCCGGAGGGAACTGGATGGTCTACCAGCCTACCAGGCAGAGGCTCCTCTCCTTTATCTTTGCCCAGCACGTCTGGAGATGAAGCTGCCGAAAGGAAAGGGAGTTTACTTAAGGCTTTTCCCCCATCGCAAATGTTTGACCTGGGGCTCCTGGTAGCCAGCTCAAACCCAAATATAGCCATGGCAAAATGAATAAATAAATAAAAAGCTATGGCAGAAAAGTGAGGAGGAGTCAGGAGTGGCACAATGTATGCTCAGCTTGGGGAGGTTCTGAATTCAATCTGAGAGCCAATAAAAGAAAGTCAAGTGAGAGATACACAGCAATGGAGCAGTTACCATCTCAATGCTGGGGAGGGAGACAGAGGAACACACCAGAATACACCCGGGCGTGGTGGCCCACGCCTTTAATCCCAGCACTAGGGAGGCAGAGGTAGGAGGATCGCCATGAGTTCGAGGCCAGCCTGAGACTACATAGTGAATTCTAGGTCAGCCTGGGCTACAGCAAGACCCTACCTATCGAAAAACCAAACCAAACCAAAACAACACCACCATCACCACTGGGACAGAAGCAACTTATGGGAGGAAAGGGTTTAAGTCAGGCTCACAGATTCCAGGGGAAACTTGATCATGGGGGGGAAAAAGCAATCACTTCATAACAGCACACATCCACCCAGAGAGATGTCGACAAGAGGGCCTGTGAACATACTGTAAGCAGACTCGAGACCCAAGCCCAGTGACACGCCTCCTCACGCAGGGCTCCACCGCTGAGGACTAGGTGGGAAGCTTAATCATGAGCACTTGAGGCCACAGGGGACGTTTACATGCAAACCACCACAGCAAATAACAAAAGAGGCTAGTTTGGGCTGGAGAGATGGCTCAGCAGCTAAGGCACTTGCTTGCAAAGCCTGATGGCCTGGGTTCGATTCCCCGGAGCCCACATAAAGCCAGGCGCACAAAGTAGACAGTGTCTGGACTTCGTTCGCAGTGGCAAGAGGCTGTGGTGTGCAACCATTCTGTCTCTCTCCTTGCAAGTAAGGGTCTCACTCTAGCCCAGGCTGACCTGGAATTCACTACGGAGTCTCAGGGTGGCCTTGAACTCATGGTGATCCTCCTACCTTTGCCTTGTGAGTGCTGGGATTAAAGGTGTGCGCCACCACGCCCGAACAAAAATATCTGGAATAAGGCTACTTTAAGATCCTTTCTGGCACGGTGTTAGTTATTTAGTGTAACCAGCACAGAATGAAGTCAATCCTAAATTCGTGACACTGATTTATACTCTTTCACAACTCAGTAACTGACCTATTTTCCCATCCTATGCATCCATGTTCCCCCTCACCCCGCTATCCCTCCACTGAAATTTTATTACAAAATAAACTTAATTAACATGGGCTTGGCGCATCTCATCTGTTGTTACCACAAGTAGCCATAAATGTGCAAGAAAATAGTAGTTAATTGAAACTCACCCAAAGGGTTTTAAATCAATTAACTAACATTTTCTTGTACATTTATGGCTATTTATGGCGACAACACATCTTTATTATGGAGTGCCCTTAAGACTATCACCCAAGGGGCTGGAGAGGGTGTTCAGTGGTTAGAAGTGCTTGCTTGCAAAGCCTGACTGTCAGATTCAATTTCCCAGTACCCACATAAAACCAGGCACATAAAGTGGCTCCACATGTGTCTGGAGTTCATCTTCAGTGGCTTGCCCATACTCCCTCTCCTTCACTCTCTCAAATAAAATTAATATTTAAAAAAGGAAGGAAGGAAGGAAGAAAGAAAGAAGCCAGGCATAAAACAACAACAACAACAACAAAAAGTGATTTCATCTCTCCTTGCTTGCAAAGCCTGACAACGCTGAGTTTGATTCCCTAGTGCCCACATAACGCCAGATGCACAAAGTGGACATGAGTCTGGAGTTCATTTGTGTTAGCTGTAGGCCTCGGTGTGCCCATTCTCTCTCTTTCTCCCTGTCTGGTGTGGTGGCACACGCTTTTATTTCCAGTACTCATGAGGCAGACATAGGAGGATCTCCGTGAATTCGAGGCCACCCTGAGACTCCATAGTGAATTCCAGGGCAGCTTGGGCTAGAGCAAGACCTTACCTTGAGAAACCAAAATAAGTAAATAAATTTAACTTAATGTGTTCCTGCCATAATATACTCTGTCCCCACAAAGGGATGAATCCAAGCAACGACGGTCTGAGATCTCTCATGACTCCGACTGGATTTTCCTGCCTCTTGAGGATTTTGTCCCAGCCACATACAGCCGGGGTTTCTAGCTTGAAAAAGTCATGTTACGACAGACACCTGTGCTCCAAATGTGAACTCTTTCCCTCGGATGTCCCACTTCACCAGTTTGTATTCTTCCCAGTAGCTCCTGCCCTGTAAATTCTCTCTCTCTCTCTCTTTTGTCCTTCAAATCTCTTTTTTGTTATTGTTGTTTATTTTTATTTATTTATTTCAGAGCAACAGACAGGCAGAGAGGGAAAGAGGAGGATAGACAGACAGAGAATGGGCATTTCTGGGCCTCTAGCCACTGCGAGCCAACTCCAGACGCATGCGCCACCTGTACACCTGGCTTCCGTGGGTCCTGGGGAACCCAGCCTTGAACTGAGGTCCTTAGACTCCACAGGCAAATGCTTAACTGCTAAGCCATCTCTCCAGCCCTGCAAATCTATCTTGTTCTACCTGCCTTGTACAAAGAAAGTGTGTGTGTGTGTGTTTGAAAATTTCAATCACAGCATATTTCTTTTTTAAAATTATTTATTTGCAGGCCAAGAAAAGAAAGGCACCAGAATGCTAAGAAGTGACAGAGGAGTGATCATCACTGAAACATCTCTATCTCACCTTCCAAGGCTCAGAGTCCATTGCGGAAGAGGTAGCTGAAAAAAAATGTAACCAAAGGAAGGTTAGGACTCCTTACAACGTGCTCCTCCAGACACAAAATGGCCTGGATATCCATGACCTCACAGTGCCTGACACTACCTACACAAGACCATCATAAGAGGAGGAAAAGATCAAAATAAGAGAGACTGATTGAGATGAGGAGGGGATATGATGGAGAGTGGAGTTTCAAAGGGGAAAGTGGGGTGGTGGGAATTACCATGGAATATTGTTTACAATTATGGAAGTTGTCAATAAAAATAAATAAGAAGAAATAGACACCTGAGATCTATGTGTTTTTTGTTTTGTTTGAAACAGGGTTTCACTTAGCGCAGGCTGGCTCCCTAGTATGGCCTTGAACTCCTGATCCTCCTGCCTCTACATTCCAAGTGCTGGTATTGCAGACCTGGGCCACAGCAGGTGAGAACTGCTGGTTTTTGTTTTGTTTTGTTTTGTTTTGTTTTGTTTTGTTTTGTTTTGTTTTGTTTTGAGGTAGGGTCTCACTCTAGCCCAGACTGACTTGGAACTCACTCTGTACTTCTAGGCTGGCCTCAAACTCACAGCAATTCTTCTGTCGGCTCCTCTCCCTCACCCAGTGATTAAAGGTGTGTGCCACCTCAAGGCTACAAAATTCACCTTCCTATTAAATTCGCCTTCCTGTGTTTTGTTGTTGTTTTTGTTTGTTTGTTTTGTTTTTTGGGTTTTCAAGGTAGGGTCTCACTCTGGGCCAGGCTGACCTGGAATTCACTATGTAGTCTCAGGGTGGCCTCTGATGACTTTCTTCCTACCTCCACCTCCCAAGTGCTAGGATTAAAGGCGTGTGCCACCACGCCCGGCTGTTGTTTTTTGAAGTAAGCTCTCACTAGAGCCCAGGCTGACCTGGAATTCACTATGAAGTCTCAGGGTGGCCTCTAATGACTTTCTTCCTACCTCCGCCTCCCGACTGCTGGGATTAAAGGTGTGTTCCACCATGCCCAGCCTATCATGTTTTATATAAAGAAATAACTTGTTAAGCTGGGCGTGGTGCCTCACGCCTTTAATCCCAGCACGTGGAGGCAGAGGTAGGAGGATCGCCGTGAGTTCGAGGCCACCCAGAGACTCCGTAGTGAATTTCAGGTCAGCCTGGGCTAGAGTGAGACCCCACCTCGAAAAACCAAAAAAAAAAAAACAAAAAACTTGTTAAACTAGGCTTGGTGGATCATGCCTTTAATCCCAGTACTCTGGAGGCTGAGGTAGGAGGATTCCTGTACAAGGCAAGTCTGGGCTACAGAGTGAGATGGGGGCAACCTTTGCTATATAGTGGAATCCTGACTTAAAACAGAACAAAATAAAACAAAGCAACAACAGAAAACACCAGGTGTGATGACTCACAGCCAGAATGTTCCAGCACTCAGGAAACTGAGGTATAAGAATCACCATACACCCTGGCATGGTGGCACACACCTTTAATCCCAGCACTCGACTTGGGAAGCAGAGGTAGGAGGATCGCCATGAGTTCAAGGCCACCCTAAAACTACATAGTGAATTCCAGGTCAGCCTGAGCGAGAGTGTGACCCTACCTCGGGGAGAAAAACAAAAAACAAAAAACTAGGGGGCTGGAGAGATGGCTTAGAGATCAATGTGCTTGCCTCCAAAGCCAAAGGATCCCGGTTCAGTTCTCCAGGACCCACATAAGCCATAAGCACAAGGTGGCACATGCACCTGGAGTTCGTTTGCAGTGGCTGGAGGCCTTGGCATGCCTATTCTCTTTCTATCTGCTTCTCTCTCTCTCTCTTAAATAAATAAATAAAAATTCAAGTTGGGACATTACACACAGAGACATTGCCCCGTCCCCATTACTGATGGCTACCCCTTCAATGCATGACCCACAGTCCCCAACAAGAAGGGTCCCTTCGGAGGCGGGGAGGACAGGGAGGAGGCTAATGATGGTACCAACATGGCTGTTTACACAATGAGTATGTACATAACTAATAAAGAAAAAAAATTTTTTTGGAGCCGGGCATGGTGGCACATGTCTTTAATCCCAGCACTCAGGAGGCAGAGATAGGAGGATTGCCATGAGTTCAAGACCACCCTGAGACTACATAGTGAATTCCAGGTCAGCCTGGACCAGAATGAGACCCTATTTTGAAAAAAAAAACAAACAACAACAAATAAATGTGTGTGTGTGTGTGTGTGTGTCTGTGTGTATAAACTGGAGCTGGAGAAATGGCTTAGCCATTAAGGTACTTGTCTGCAAAACCAAAGGACACAGGTTCAATTCCCCAGTACCCACGTAAGCCAGATGTAGAAGGTGGTGTGTAGGGTTCATTCGCAGTGGCTGGAGGCCCTGGTGTGCCCATTTTCTCTCTCTTTCTGCCTCTTTTTTTTTTTTGATTATTTGAGGTAAAGTCTCACTCTTCTAGCTCACGCTGACCTGGAATTCACTATGTAGTCTCAGGGTGGCCTCAAACTCACAGTGATATGCCTACCTCAACCTCCCAAGTGCTGGGATTAAAGGTGTGTGCCATCATGCCCATCTATCTGCCTCTTTCCTTCCCCCCCACTCTCTCTCGGTTTTCCTCTCTCTCCTTAATGGCAGCACTTGTGAGGCTGAGGAAGGAGGATTGCTGTGAGTTCAAGTCCAGCCTGAGACTACAGAATGAGTTCCACATTAGCCTGGGATAGTCTCTTCCTCTCTCTCTCTCTCTCTCTCTCTCTCTCCCAAATAAATAAATAAAAATATCATGTTTTAAATAAGATATATTTTAATTAATTTATTCATTTGCAAGGAGAAAGGAAGACAGAGGGAGAGAGAATGGGCATGCCAGGGCCTCTTGCCCCTGCAAACAAACTCGAGACGTGTGCGCCACCTTGTGCATCTGGCCTTACGCAGGCACTGAGGAATCAAACCCGGGTCATCAGGCTTTACAAGCAAGCACCTTAACCACCAAGTTATCTCTCTAGGGGTGCCTCTACTAACTTTTAGTCCTCCTCTAGCTTGGTCTTACCACACTCCAGGACTGTTCCCCAAGGGGCAAGAAACCCTCTTACAACCTTGTTTGAAGGCCTCAGCCCAGGCTTTCCTTAGTAGTTTGGGCAGCTCTTGGCTGCCCTCTTCTGGGATCAGGTCCCCCAAGCCTCCCATTCCTTCTGACTATGAACCCCGTGAAGTAGATTCTCTGTGACATGGGACAGGTGGTACCGTCCTGGCTGTGCCTCTTGACTTTTGCTTCTGTTGACATGGTGTGGTGGTTTGAATAGATGGCCCCCAATATATTCAGTTGTTTATTTGTTGGTAGTTTGCATCTGTATCCACCTGGCTGGAGGCAATGTCACTGGGTGGATCTTAAGGTGTGGTGGTGGGTTTCAGATTTCAATCTAAAGATATGCAAAGTGTGCCTAGCTGGAGGTCCTGAAGTGTGCAGTGGCTTTTGGCTGTTAGGCTTGTGCTTCTTTCTGTGATTGATCCTGAGAAGGCAGGCCAGCTTTTTCTACCATTATGGAACTTCCCCTGGATCTGTAAGCTTCAATAAATATCCCTTCCTCCATAACTCTGCCTGATCTGGAAGTCCATCTCAGTGAACCTGAAGCTGTCTGCTGCACATGGCATTGTAATGCTACTTCACCCATATGTCTGTTTTTATTTTTCATTCCCCCGAGGTAGGGCCTCACTCTAGCCCAGGCTGACCTGGAATTCACTATGGAGTCTCAGGGTGGTCTTGAACTCCTGGTGATCCTTCTACTTGGGCCTCCCAAGATCTGGGAGCTACCTAGATCTGTGCTACCATGGCCGCCTTTAACTTGCTTTGTTTGTCTGTTCTGACACACAGATCAGGCCCATCTCAGGCTGGTCCCAGGCTCCTGTAGGACTCTTATCACGTCCAGACTCCCCCCACCCACCCACCCATCTAATCAATGCCATAGCTATTATACCAACAAAGACACTTTGAGGGTGGGGAGCAATGCAAAAGCCTCTTAAGTAATAAAATTTGAACTAGAAGCAGGAGGATCACCAGGAGTTCAAGTCCACCCTAGGACTACATAATGAATTCCAGGTCAGCCTGGGCTAAAGTGAGATCCTACCTCAAAAAATCAAAAGAAGGCCAGGCATGGTGGTGCACGCCTTTAATCCCAGCACTGGAATTGGGGGTTGGGGGGCAGAGGTAAGAGGATTGGTTGTGAGTTTGAGGCCAGCCTGGAACCAAGAGTGAGTTCCAGGTCAGCCTGGGCGAGAGTGAGATCCTACCTCAAGAAAAGCAAAAGGCGGAACAGCAGAGAGTATGTGAAGGCAGCATACGTAAGATTAATGAAACGTGTCTGCTGCTGGGCATTGGCACTGTACCGGTAAGGCTGGTGTGAAGTAGGGTAAAAGTTCAACTTTGTATCCTAACAGAGTTTGAGGCCACATGAGATCCTGTAAGACCTGTCAAAAGGAGGGAGGGAGGGAGAGAGGGAAGGGGAGAATGGCTTAGCAGTTAAGGCGTTTGCCTGCAAAGCCAAAGGACCCAGGATTAATTTCCCAGTGCTCACATAGGCCAGATGCACAAGAGGGTACATGCATCTGGAGTTCATTTGCAGTGACTGGAGGCCCTGACATCCCCATTCTCTCTCTCTCCCCCTCCCTCTACCTCTTTCTCTCTGTCAAATAAATAAATAAAAATAATTTTTTTTAAAAAAAGAAGGGAATGAAAGAAAGGGAAAAATAACTTAAGATGCCTGTGCATCTGGCTACATGGGACCTGGAGATTCAAACATGAGTTCTTAGGCTTCACAGGCGAGTGCCTTAACCACTAAGCCATCTCTCCAGCCCCCATCAGCTGGGTAGAGCTGGGGTTATAGCTCAGTGGCAGAGTGCCTAGCAGGTATGAGGCATTAGGGTCCAATCACAAGCATTGTAAAAATAAAACTTAAAAATTAATATACATGGTGATCTATGCCTGAAATCCTAGGACTCAGAAGGCAGGGGTTTTTAAAAAATATTTTATTTCTTTATTTATGAAAGACAGAGTGAGGAAGAGGCAGGAGAAAGAGAGAAAGGAAGAGGCAGAGAGGAAGAATGGGCACACCAGGGCCTCCAGCCACTGCAAACGAACTCCAGACACATGCGCCCCCTCTGCATCTGGCTTACGTGGGTCCTGGGGAATTGAACCGGGGTCCTTAGGCTTCACAGGAAAACGCCTTAACCACTAAGCCACTTCCCCAGCCCAGGAGGCAGTTTCTGTTTGAGATGAGGTCAGAGCCCTGAAAGCCCTAGAATCGGGAACACGTTTGGGTACATAACTCCACCTTGTGCTTCAGCGATGGGACAGGACACCTGACCTTCCACTCTGGCCACCACAGGAGAGTGCCCCTGCCACAGGTGAGTGCGTCTGCACACGCACACACACTCACAAGGGTGGGGTACAGGAAGGTTTTGGGGAGAAAATAGTACTGAAAGTCACAACAATGGGGTAAACCTGTCAGGGCAGTAGCGGTTGCTAATAGTTATGGGCACGCACAGAACTTCCTGACTTGATGTAGATAGCACCCACTCACAAACTCACAGTTGTCATAAGAATTATTTTATTATATATTATATATATTTTTTCAAAGGAGGGTCTCACTGTAGCTCAGGCTGACTCAGGACTCACTCCTTAGCTCCTGACTGGCTTCGTTCCGATCATGACGATCCTCCTGCCTCTCCCTCCCAAGTGCTGGGATTGAAGCATACGCTGGGCTGGAGAAATGGCTTTGGGGTTTGAGGCACTTCTCTGCAAAGCCCAAGGACCCAGGTTCAATTCCCCAGGACCCACGTAAGCCAGGTGCATAAGGTGGTGCATGTATCTGGAGTTCATTTGCAGTGGCTGATGACCTTGGTGTGCCCATTCTCTCTCTCTTTCATAAATAAGTAAATAAATAAAAAGAATAACTATGCCATTGCTACATAAGTTGTCATTCCAAATTCTGCTTTTCTCTCAACCTCTGATTCATCAACTTTTTCTCCCCTCATCCCCCCCCCCCACACACACACCATCAAAGTCATTTCCTTGCTCACAACTTCATTTTCCGGAAGTCTGGTTGAATTTGTCCCATGTAGCAGGAAAGAGTGTGAGTTTCAAGATTTCCTGAAGCCTCTTTGACTCCCTTCCATTTGTGAAAAGAACTTCTGCCCTGGGTGACAGTGGAAACTGAGTAAGGTCAATTGCTTCTTTTGCAATTTACTTTCCACAAAAGGCAGCCTGCTTTGAAGGGAGACCCGTTTATGCGCTGAGTATGTGATTTTTACTGCTTCTTTCAAGGAACGCTGCCTCCGACACAAAAAGGGAAAAATAGAACCAGAAGCATTAGACTTGCCTCACTCTTTCTTGACTCACAGGACCAGTTCAGTTCCTGCATCAGAGGCGGAGGGTCTTCCTCAACTGATGTGGGCTGTCACCTGATGAAAGAAAAGCATGACATGCAGGGAGGTCCCTGATGCCCCCGAAACATTACAGGCCATTGCCGAGGCCCTCGGTTTCCCACCAGGAATAGATGGTAAGACCCTATTGCTGAAGACTCCACATACTTGAGCTGCAAGGCCACTGAGAAATCCTGCTGGAACTGAGCTGATAACCTCCTTCATATAGACCAGCTGACAGAAAGCTGGAAGAAGCCATTCCAGCCAGGCCAAATGAGCCAACGGGTGCAATAGTGGCACATCTGTCATGGTGGAAACCAACTGCCCTCTAATTTGACTGGAGGCCCGCTCCATGGGAGGGAATACATCCCTGATACTGAGAACTTAAAACAGGGGTAGTCATGAGCCCTAGGGGTGTGATGTCTGCTGCTGTCTAGATAAATGTATATACTACGCTTATCAAACTGCCCAGTAAGCACTTCTCTTAATATTCATACCCTTATACTAATGCTACTCTCACTTTTGGTAGAGAATCCTCTCTTTACAGATGGCAGTGAGCTTGGGACGACTCAGAAGGTATCATGGTGCTGGGAAGAAGTGACCGCAGTGCTCAGTACTGCAATCTCTCTATCACACCGTCCAAGGTTCAGGGTCCATTGCGGAAGAGGTGGTGGAAAGAATGTAAGAGCCAAAGGAAGGGTAGGACTCCTTACAATGTGCTCCCTCCAGACACAAAATGGTCTGGATATCCAGGACCTCACAGCGCCTGACACTACCCACACAAGACCACCATAAGAGGAGGAAAAGATCATGACAATCAAAATAAAAGAGAGATTGATGGAGATGGGGAGGATGGTGTTTCAAAGGGGGAGGTGGGGGAGGGGAGGGAGGATATTACCATGGTATATTTTTTATAATCATGGAAGTTGTTAATTAAAAAAAAAAAAAAGAACAGAAAAGCGTGGCATGGTGTCAGTCACCCTACACAACAAAGGCTCTGCACTCACCGGGACTTCTTAGAATGCAGGTGACAGAGAGGCAAAACAAACAGCCCAGCACTAAACAGATTTCTCCTGCTTCCATCGCTGTGAAGGGCAGAGAAGGACGGCTTCAGGAGGAACATTATCCAGTGTGTAAAGAGGTGTGGAAGCGGTGGTGATGTTTGCGTCTCACGACTCTGTGATAACTGCCTGGAAATCCCAGAGTGTTGCTCATTGGAAATCTCAGGTTTACATCCTCTCCATTTCAGTGGTGCCAGTAGAACAAGAATGAGATCTTTGGGGCTGGAGAGATGGCTCAGTGGTTAAGGTGTTTGCCTGCAAAGCCACAGGATCCCGGTTTGACTCTCCAGGACCCACATAAGCCAGATGCACAAGGTGCCGCATGCATCTGGAGTTCGTTTGCAGTGGCTGGAGGCCCTGGTGTGCCCATTCTCTCTCTCTGCTTCTTTCTCCCTCTCAAATCAATCAATCAATCAATAAATAAATAAATATTTACAAAATGAATGAGGGGCTGGAGAGATGGCTTAGCAGGTAAGGCACATGCCTGCAAAGCCCAAGGCCCCAGGTTCAATTCTCTAGGTCCCATGTAAGCCAGATGTACAAGGTGGTGCATGTGTCTGGAGTTTGTTGCAGTGGCTGGAGGCCTTGGCACACCCATTCTCTCTCTCTCCCTCTCTCTAATAAATGAATAAATCTTTTAAAAATTAAGATCTTTATTTATTTGAGAGAGACAGAAAGAAAGAGGCAGATAGACAGACAGAGAGAATGAGTGTGCCAGGGCCTCCTCTGCCATCACGGAGCTTCCCCTTGAGTCTATAAGCCAAAATAAACACGTTTCCTCCCACCACCTGCTTTTATTATTATTTTATTTTCAGGAGAAAGAGAAAGAGGTAGAGAGAGAGAGAATGGACATACCAGGGCCTTTCAGACACTGTGAACCAACTCCAGAGGCACATGTCCCTTTATGAGCATGTGTGACGTTGCACGCTTTCATCACTGTCTCTGGCTACGTGGGACCTGGAGATTCAAACATGAGTTCTTAGGCTTCGCAGGAAGTGCCTTAACCACTGAGCCATCTCTCTAGCCCACATCAGCTGCTTTTAGTTGGGTGCTTGCTTTGTGCCAGCAATGTGAAGGTAGCTGCAACTCTCTTGAAAAAAATAAATAAGTAAGTACAAATATTTTTTTAAAAAAGAAATCTTAAGCCAGGCATGGTGACTCATGCCTTTAGTCCCAGACCTCGTGAGGCAAAGGAAGGAGGATCACTGTGAGTTTGATTCCACCTTGAGACTATATAGTGAATTCCAGATCAGCTTGGGCTAGAGCAAGACTCTACCTCAAAGAAAACCCCAAAAATAAAAAATTTTAAAAAACAAAGAAAGAAATATTAAGCCAGGCATGGTGGTGCACGCCTTTAATCCCAGCACTCAGGAGGCAGAGGTAGGAGGATTGTCGTGAGTTCAAGGCCACCCTGAGACTACATAGTGAATTCCAGATCAGCCTGGGCTAGAGTGAGACCCTACCTCAAAAAAAAAAAAAAAAAAAAAAAAAAACCCAAACAACAACAACAAAAAAGAGATATCACACTTTGCTGTCATAACTTTATGACCTAGAAAGAGAGAAAGCTAAAAAGAAAAAAAGTAATAAAACCAAAGGAGAAAAGGGCATGAACCCACATATGAAATAGCCGTGAAAATGAAGTGCTGTTCTGAGACAGGCAAGGGCTTTAGCTGTCTTTGGGATGAACACCAGATGCAGGACAAAAGTGTCCATGGTAACACTGAGTCACACCCACGAGCCCATGAGGCAATGCTTAATTACCCCCTGAAACAAGAAACTCCATTTGGAAATGCATGGATGATCCAAGCATTTTGTTTTCATCATGCTTCCAACTTCTTTTGTAAGCCTTTAATCAGCACTGTTGATAAGCCATGAAACTATTCACCTGCTGTTTCGGTTTGTTTTTGTTTTTTTTCAAGGTAGGGTCTCGCTCTAGCCCAAGCTGACCTGGAACTCACTATGTAGTCTCAGGGTGGCCTCGAACTCATGGCGATCCTCCTACCTCTGCCTCCCGAGTGCTGGGATTAAAGGCGTGTGCCACCATGCCCAGCCACCTGGATGTTCTTTAGCTTGTTGATTTGAAACAGAATTGCTCATGAAAGTTGAAATGCTGGGCTGGAGAAGATTGCTTAGCAGTTAAGGCACTTGCCTGCAAAGTCAAAGGACCCAGGTTCGATTTACCAGGACCCATGTAAGCCAGCCAAATGCAGAAGGGGGTCGCATGTGTCTGGAGTTCGTTTGCAGCAGCTGGAGGTCCTGGTGCACCCATTCTGTCTTTCTACCTGCCTATTTCTCTCTCTCTCTCTCAAAGAAATTATATATAAAAATTTTAATATATATGCATATATATTAAAAAAAAAGAAAATTGAAATGTCATTGGGTGCAATAATTCTAGCACTGGGGAGGCTGAGATAGGAGGGTTATCATAAATTGGAAGACAGTCCAGGTGACAGAGTGAATTCCTGGTCAAGCCTGGGCTAGAGTGAGACACTGCTTCAAAAAACCAAAAACACAGCCAAAAAATAATAAGACTTATGAATAAGAATATTCACGCCCTGTAAGACTCAGGGAACATTACTGAAGAGTGAGCAGAGAGAATGTAAGAGCCAGGGCTGGAGAGATGGAGCAACAGCTGTGTTTACTGTCTCCTACCTAGCCTGCTTCCATGCCTACGTTGCCTAATGACTGGAATTCGATTCTCCAGTACCCAAGTCAAGCCACATGCAGTGGCTCATGCAGTGGCTGGCGTCCCTGGAGTGCCCTTTCTCTCTCTCCGTCTTTCTATCTCTCTTCTATCCTTCTCTGTTTACAAAGAAAACAGGAGGATTGCCGAAAGTTTGAGGCCACCCTGAGACTACATAGTGAATTCCAGGTCAGCCTAAGCTAGCCTGAGACCCTACTTTGGAAAACCAAAAAAAAAAAAAAAAGAAGAAGAAGAAGAAAGTTCTAGTCAGCGGTAAAGAAAAATGATGTTATGAAATTTGCAAGAAAATGGATGGATCTGGAAAGGATTATACTAAGTGAGGTAACACAGGCCCAGAAAGCCAAGTGTTGCGTGATCTCTCTCATTTGTGGATCCTAGCTATAAATAACTGGGCTTCTGTGTAAGTAGGAAGAAAACTCAGTAGCATAGGCCAGTAAGCTAGGAAGGAAATGTAAAAGAAATAGAAAGGGAGGGAGGGGGGACCTAATAGGATGGTATTGTATATGTGTAAGTAGAAGAACAGATTAATGGGGGTGAAAAGGCTCAAAGTGAGGTCAGGGGAAGAGATTGAGTAAAGGAAAGGTGGAGGGAGGGCCAATCAAAATCTAAGAGGATAAAAATAAATCATATGGAATCCTCCAGTGTTGCACAATGGAACACTCAGGAGCCGTAGATTGTTGCTAAAAAATTTTCAGTGCCAGAAATGGGATACCTTCCAGTGAGGTGTTGGCCAGGGAGGTCCCTGATGTCCCCAAAAGATTACAGGCCATTGCTGAGGCTCTTGGTTTCCCACCAGGAATAGATGGTAAGACCCTATTGCTGAAGACTCCACATACTTGGGCTGCAAGGCCACTGAGAAATCCTGCTGGAGCTGAGCTGATAGCCTCTTCCATGTAGACCAGCTGACAGAAATCTGGAAAAAGCCATGCTGCATGAAGTTCAAAGGGACAGAGAGAAATCACCAGTGAAGATACTCAAGAGTGGACACTGCAAGCCTTATATTTGGCCAGCCAGACCAAATGAGCCAACAGGCATAATAGTGGCATGTCTGTCATGGTGGAAATCAACTGCCCTCTAATTGGACTGGAGGCCCACTCCATGGGAGGGGATACATCCCTGATACTGAGAACTTAAAACAGGGGTAGTCATGAGCCCTAGGGGTGTAATGTCTGCTGCTGTCTGCCTAAATGTATATACTATGCTCATAAAACTGTCCAGTAAACACTTCTCTTAATGTTCATACCCTTATATCAATGCTACTCTCACTTTTGGCTAGAGAACCTTCTCTTTTTAGATGTGAGTGACCTTGGGATGACTCAGAAGGCACCATGGTGTTAAGAAGAATTGACAGAAGAGTGCTCAGCACTGCAATATCTGTATCACACCTTCCAAGGCTCAGGGTCCATTGTGGAAGAGGTGGCAGAAAGAATGTAAGAGCCAAAGGAAGGATAGGACTCCTTACAGCACACTCCTTTGGATACAAAATGGCCTGGATATCCATGACCTCACAGTGCCTGACACTACCTACACAAGACCATCATAATAGGAAGAAAAGATGATGACGTTAAAATAAAAAAGAGGGCTGGAGAGATGGCTTAGTGGTTAAGTGCTTGCCTGTGAAGCCTAAGGACTCCCATTTGAGGTTCAGTTCCCCAGGACCCACATTAGCCATATGCAGAAGGGGGCGCATGTGTCCAGTTCATTTGCAGTGGCTGGTGGCCCTGGCACACCCATTCTTTCTCTCTCTCTCTATCTGCCTCTTTCTCTCTCTGTCTGTCACTCTCAAATAAATAAATAAAAATGAACAACAGCAACAAAAATTTATTAAAATAAAAGAGAGACTGATTGAGATGGGGAGAATGGAGTTTCAAAGGGAAAAGTGGGGCGGAGGGAGGATATTACCATGGGATACTTTTTATAATCATGGAAGTTGTTAATAAAAATTTGAAAAATTAAGTAAAATAAAATAAAAGAGAGACTTATTGAGGGGAGGGAATGTGATGGAGAGTTGAGTTTCAAAGGGGAAAGTGGGGGGAGGGAGGGAATTACCATGGGTTATTGTTTACAATCATGGAAATTGTCAATAAAAAAAGAAGATCCAGGCATTGTGGTACATGCCTTTAATCCCAACGCTCAGGAGGCAGGCTGACCTGGAATTCACTATGTAATCTCAGGGTGGCCTTGAACTCAAGATGATAGTTCTACCTCTGCCTCCTAAGATTAAAGGTGTGTGCCACCATGCCCGGCTTTGTTGTTTCTGTTTTTTGAAGTAGGGTCTCGCTCTAATCCAGGCTGACCTGGAATTCATTCTGTAGTCTCAGAGTGGCCTTAAACTTACAGCCATCCTCCTACATCTTCCAAATGCTGGCATTAAAGGCGCGTGCCACCACACCCAGCTTGCTTCGATTCTTGATTTTCATCTTCTACCTAACCTGTTTCCATGTCTAACTCAGGGAATGCCTCCAGTATCCACCCAGGTTCTTAAATTAGAAACCAGTTACTGGGCTGGAGGGATGGCTTAGCAGTTAGGGCGCATGCTTGTGAAGCCTAAGGACCCAGGTTCAATTCTCTAGGTCCCACGTAAGCCATGCATGCGTCTGGAGTTTGTTCGCAGTGGCTGGAGGCCCTGGTGTTCCCATTCTCTCTCTTCCTCTCTCTGCTTCTTTCTCTGTCTCTCTTTCTCAATTAAGCAAATAAAAATTAAGTTAAAAAAAGAAACCAGGGCTGGAGGGATGGCTTAGTGGTTAAGCACTTGCCTGTGAAGCCTAATGACCCAGGTTCGAGTCTCAACTCGCCAGGACACACGTTAGCCAGATGCACAAGGAGGCACACATGTCTGAAATTTGTTTTCAGTGTGGCTGGAGGCCCTGGTGTGCCCATTCTCTCTCCTTCTCTCTATCTGCCTCTTTGTCTGTTGCTCTCAAATAAATAAAAATATTTAAAAAAAAAGAAACAAATTATTATCAACTTTTGTTCTTTGCCTTATCTTCACAAACATAACGTTATTGGAATTCTATATCCTGTTGCCTTTTTTTGGGTAAGGTTGGGTAGGAACCAGGGCTTGAGTGTGTCGGGCAAGCTTTCTAGCACTGAGCAGCGGCTCCAAGCCCGTATACTAATTTTTGTTGTTGCGCCTCGTTGCAACAGGGTCTCATGTAACCCAAGCTAGCCTTGAATTTTTTTTTTTATTTACTGGGCTGGAGAGATGGCTTAGCAGTTAAGGCGCTTGCCTGCAAAGCCAAAGGACCTTGGTTCGATTCCCCAGGACCCACATAAGCCAGATGCACAAAGTGGTGCGTGCACCTGGAGTCTGTTTTCAGAGTGGCTGGAAGCCCTGGTGCACCCATTCTCCCTCTCTTTCTCCCTCTGCCTCTTTTCCTCTTTCAAATAAATAAATAAAATATTTTTAAAATGTATTTATTTACGAGAAAGAGAGAGAATGAACAGGCACACCAGGGCCTCCAGCCACTACAAACAAACTCCAGATGCATGAGCCACCTTGTGCACTTGGCTTATGTGGGTCCTGGGGAATCGAACTGGGTTAGGATGGCATCGTCTTCCAGCGATGTACTTGCCAGGAGCATGACTTTGCAGTTTTGAAATGCATTCATTTGTCATGGGGCCAGACATGGTGGTGTATGCCTTTAATGGGAGGCCGAGGCAGGAGGGTCATACTGGGGAAGCAAACCTAAGTGGGCAGGTTTGCAAGCAAGCGCCTTTAATTACTGAGCCATCTCCCCATCCCTTTTCCTTTTTTTTTTTTTATAATTCTTTTTTATGGTATAATATACCACTGTATGAATGTACCAGATTTTTAAAAATATTTATTTATTGAAGCATGAGAGAGAAAGAGACAGAGAGAGAGAGAGAGAATGGGTGCACCAGGGCCTCCACTGCAAACGAACTCCAGATGCATGCACCAATTTGTGCAGCTGGCTTACATGGGTCATGGGGAATCAAACTGAGGTCCTTTGGCTTTACAGGCAAGCACCTTAAGCACTAAGCCATTTCTCCAGTCCTTGTTTTTTTTTTTTTTTTTTGAGGTAGGGTCTCACTCTAGCCCAGGGTGACCTGGAAATCACTATGTAGTCTCAGGTTGGCCTTGCACTCACAGTGATCCTCCTATCTCTGCCTCCTGAGTGCTGGGATTAAATGTGTGCGCCACCATGCCAGTGCTGTTTGTTTTTTGAGGTAGGGTCTCAATCTGGTCCAGGCTGACCTGGAATTCACTATGTAGTCTCAGGCTGACCTCATACTCATGGTGATCCTCCTACCTTTGCCTCCTGGGTGCTGGAATTAAAGACATGCACTGGCAGAGAGAATGGGCGTACCAGAGCCTCCAGCAACGAATTCCAGATGCATGCACCAGATGCATGTGCCACACTGTGCATCTGTCTTTACGTAGGGACTGGGGAACTGAACCTGGGTCCTTTGGCTTGGCAGGCAAGTGCCTTAACCGCTGAGCCATCCCCCCAGCCCTTCCACACCATCCTTTTCGTTGTTGCCAAGGGAGGATCTCATTCTAGCCCAGGTTGACCTGGAACCCACAGTGCACTTCCTAAATCACTCTCTCCACTGTTGTACTGAAATTGAATTCAACTGAATTGCATAAGCCTCCACACCTGGCTGAGTACTTGAATTTCACTCCTCATTACCTACTGCCTGTGGCCCTGACAGATGTGCGCAAATCTGTGCTCCTGAAGGAAGACTCAAGATTCGGAAACCGAAGGTCTGAGAAGTATTGCTACCGGCTTTTCAGGGTGACGGACCTTTCCCAGCTCAGGGGTTAAAGTGCCAGACACTCAGTAAAAAGCAGTGACAAATCTTTAAGTCTGGCGTGGTGGTGCACGCCTTTAATCCCAGCGCTGGAAGACAGAGGTAGGAGGATTGATGTGAGTTCGAGGCCACCCTGAGACTGCACAGTGAATTCCAGGTCAGCCTGAGCTAGAGTGAGACCCTACCTCGAAAACAAACAAACAGACAAAAACAGCAGTGACTCTTGACTTCACTGTTATGATACTCCAAGAATGACTACTTGCAGACACAGCAGCCAAGTAAGTTAAACAAGGGTTTTCTAGAACAAGGGAAGCAGAAAGTGGGCCTGGAGACGGTAGTCACCTCACATGGTGGCTGCCTATTGACTCTGAATACTCTCGGGAAAGTAAACGCAGTACCAAGCCCACGTGGACTGGTTACTTTGAATGTACCTGATGAGTCAGCAGGAATCGGAGCTTTTGACTTTCAGGAGTAGGGGATTTTTTGGTTTTCTTTTTTTCTTTTTTCTTCCTTTTTTTTTCCAGTTTTTCGAGGTAAGGCCTCCTTCTAGCTCAGGCTGACCTGGAATTCACTCTGTAGTCTCAGGGTGGCCTTGAACTCAGGGCGACCTTGCTACCTCTGCCTCCCGAGTGCTGGGATTTAAAGGTGTGTGCCACCACGCCTGGCTCAGAAGTCAGGGATTTTGGATTTTGTTCTCCAAACTGCTGTCTTAGACTGGGAATGGCGGCACGCACCTTCTAAGGAGGCAGCTGTAGGAGAATCACAGTGAGTTCGAGGCCAGCCTGGGACTACAGAGTTTCAGGTCAGCCTAGGCTAGATTGAGACTCTACTTTGGAAAAAAAAAAAAAAAAAAAAGCAAAACCAAACAAAACAGTGCTGGAGAGATGTCTTGGAGGTTAAGGTACTTGCCTGCAAAAGTCTTAAGGACCCAGGTTCGATTCCCCAGGATCCACGAAAGCCATATGCACAAGGTGGCACACACCTCTGGATTTTGTCTTCAGTGGCTGGAGGCCTTGGCGCGCCCATTCTCCCTTTCTCTCCCTCCCTCTCTCTGTTTCTAATAAAGAAATAAAAATAAAGGCCAGGCATGGTGGCACATGCCTTTAATCCAGCACTTGGGAGGCAGAGGTAGTAGGAGGATCTCCATGAGTTCAAGGCCACCCTAAGACTTCGTAGTGAATTCCAGGTCAGCCTGGGCTAGAGTGAAACCCTACCTCAGAAAACCAAAAAAAAAAAAAAAAAAAAAGATAAATAAAATAAAAATAGGATCATGACATCAAAATTAAAGAGAGACTGACTGAGAGGTGGCGGGGATATGATGGAGAGTGGAATATCAAAGGGGAAAGTGGGTGGAGGGAGGGAATTACCATGGGATATTGATTACAACCCCCCCAAAAATAAAATAAAAACTTTAAAAACAAAACAACAATAAAACCAAACCTCTTAGACCCACTGAAGTATCCCAGCTGCCACACCCTGTACCCCACTCAGTTCAAAGATCAGTCATCACCCCAATTTCCTGAGGGCCTTTAGGGTTGTTGTTCAGAGGGGGGATTGAAGCATTTAGCGTGCCTGAGCCCCCGAAGGTAAAAGCAGGGATGTCCTTGAGCCTTTGCTAGATGTCAGAAGGATCTGGTTTCTCCTTATCTCTTCCCTAGATCTGTTTTATTTATATTTTATTATAGACAAGGAGTTCCCTAGATGTGTTTTATTTGAGAGAAAGAGAGAGGGCGGGGGAGAGAGGGAGGGAGGGAGGGAGGGAATTGACCTGAGTCCCTCCCTAGGCAGAAATTTGCCTTTCCTAGAATTAAATATTCCTGGATGGATTTAAACCAAACCTGGATTTCTAGCTGGTTAAGCTCAGCCCTGATTCCGGGTCTATAAAAAGGACCCCAGGGCTGAGAGATGGCTTAGCGGTTAAGCGCTTGCCTGTGAAGCCTAAGGGCGCCAATTCAAGGCTCGGTTCCCCAGGACCCACGTTAGCCAGATGCACAAGGGGGCAAACACATTCGGAGTTCATTTG